>NW_027466499.1:815000-822500 GCF_050575085.1 Anarhichas minor | reverse complement strand
TGTTGGATTGCTGCCATCGTGGCCAACACTGATCCATGATACCGGGCTCCATGGATCCGGCCCCGCCTCCAGGTTCTTAAGCTTCTTGAGGTGTAATATGAGATGCTATCGGGACTTTTTCTTCTGCACATTTTATGCTCATGAGTAACCTGAACCTCTCCTTGTTTTCTGCTTCCAGTGATCGATCCAGAAGTAGCTCTGAAGGCTTGCCAGGAAGTTCTTCTTAAGGTCAAGCTGCAGAACAGAGAAGTGCCTGAACAGCAACAAGTTGACAACAAGCGACAACAGGAGGATCAACAACAACAACAACAACACTTCACAGACTCAACGGAGGGCTCCGGTCCACAGTGGCACAGTGGCCCGGACACCAGCTCCATCAAAGAAGAAGACGAAGACGAGGAGGAGGGAGAAAAACGAGAATCACCTCCTTCAGCCCGACCGGAGTCTTCTTCGCTGCTGTCGGCGTCGCCGTCATCGTCTAAGCAGTCGTGGCTGCTGCGCCTGTTTGAGTCCAAGCTGTTTGACGTCTCCATGGCGATCTCCTACCTGTACAAGTCAAAGGAGCCGGGGGTGCAGGCCTACATCGGGAACCGGCTCTTCAGCTTCCCCGACAGCGAGGTGGACTTCTATCTGCCGCAGCTGCTCAACATGTACGTGCACATGGACACCGAGGTGGGCGACGCCATCAGACCGTACCTGGTGAGTCAAGGTTAAGCTAACCATTGTATCTGCTTAGGTGTCTGGCTGTCTGGCTCGGTTTAGTTCTTCATGTAAGTTACAGAAGCTTGTTACCAATGTCTCCATGAAATGCTCCCATCCTGGAGCCAGACCTTGGAGGGGAGCTGCTGGTGGTCTGGCCCCTTAAAAAGAAACGTTAAGCCACAATCATTTGGAGGTTTCGTTTTTGGCAATCAGGTGGCAGGTAAACCCGGTTCATCTGGCGTGCTGACCCATGTAGGCTCTTGAGACTAAAGTGCCAATTACAACGAGACGCGTTGCAACAGGAAGTCAGTGATAAAGTAATAAAGCCCGCCTCTTTGTCGGATTTGATTGGCTGCCACGGGTCAAGTGTGACACTGACGAGCGGTGCGACTCCGCGCAAGTTGAAAATATTTTAACTTTTTATGCGCGTCTAGGATCCTCCTTCAAAACGCGGTACAAGTAGTACCAAAAGGTAGTACCTAAAGGTAGTACCAGAGGACAACAATGTTTTTTGGCGGGTGCCACGTTTCTAGTGATCGGACCCTTAGAATGCCTCTGGTGGTTTATCAGCACCACCTTCAATACCAGCTCAGCAGACGGGGATCAGTCGGCCAGACAGACTACAACTTTTCAAGTGTGGAAGGAGTTCAAGAAGACCACGGAGAAGGACTTTCAGTTGGCCTCTCGAAGTTCTGACAAACCATCAGATGACTCCGAAGGAAGAGGTAGTATCTTGTTCCGGCTGATCTGCTGATCCTGAGAGCGGATAGTGTCGTAAGGTGGAAAGACCACATTTAGGGACTTGGGGGAAGCCTTGACGAAGTCACCGGTGGAGGTCACTGAGGTTAGGGCTGGGCAGTATACCGGTTTCAATTTCCCGTATGATATGACTTTTTCATATACCATTATACTGGTGCACAGCCGAAACAACTTCTGTTGCTCTTCAACAGACAGCAAAATATATTGTTCGCCGCTAGGAGTGCTACGGACGGAGCTAGTTGTCTTACCTGTATTGAGTGGGAAACCTAGTCATAGTTTACTTTATAACTTTATAACAACAATTATTATAACAACAATTAACAACCCACAACTAACGCTCTTTAACAGGGCAAAACACCACGACTCAACAGTTTGTGACAGATAAACAATTTGTAGCACTAATAATTGTACATTTATAAAATTTCTCCGCCGAACTGCATGCTGGGTAAAGCTCGCTAACAGTCTAACAGCTGTGAGAGGCTCTGTCGCGGCAGTAACGTTACACGACGCCCCCAAATTTGGGGGCACTCAGGCTCAGAACCCCTCAAACTCACATGCGGAAAATAGCATGATTATTAGCCGGTAGCATGTATGTGGCTAATTTTTTTTTTCGATGAAAGAGCAACGTATGGACAACAACATCATATAAGTCACTTCTAACACACTCCCAACACAGTTATAGGGTACTCACATAAGCAGATAAATATCGTGGCATAAAAGCACCAAATCCGGGCCAGAAATCGGCGCTATGAGTACAGTAAGTCAATGTTTGTACCCTCATGCTAACGGCTACCCAGTCATACAATGCATTTATTAGCATTAGCACACGTGGCGGAACACGTAACTAACCTCTGTTTTACGATCCGTACGAACACTAAACCGTGGTGGGCGATCAAACGTACCTTCATGCTGAACTTCGCCGAAGAAAATCGTGGTTATGCGCCCAAGTTTTCTCTAAATATGGATAATAACGTCGCGGAATTTCCGTTCCAAAGCTGTAGTCATTGCTGCCAACTGCATACTGTTGACTTCCGACTTGTTTCCAGAATAAGAGCGGTCAAGGGGGCTTGGGCGAGTGGCCAGACTGCCTGCGACCGGAAATTTCCGCCGGGTTACACGCGTCACTTCTGGCAACTTTATTGTATGAAATCTTTTGACGATCACCACCATACTTGGCACGAGTCTTCCTAAGCCTGTGACGCGTCTAAGGAGGGGTTGTTTTTGGAAATCGACCGAGGATAGGCTGAGATCCAGCCACACACACACACATGAAATGAGAAAATCCTACAGATGACAGCCAAAACTGGCTCTGATGATGTTATGAATATGAATATGATTCCTATTATCTGTATTTGGATGTATTGAATCATATGAGTGATAAAGAAAGTGAAATATATAGTTATATAGTGTATAAAAGTACAATGTAAGAGCTGCAACAGCTGGTTCGAAAATGATGCCTCGCCTGACTAAAACCTCTTATTCTTAACTTTATTCCACTTTATTCCACTTTAACCTTTTTTTAATAACTACTGATCAGTTATGCTATGACTTGGGAAAGATTCAGGGAGCTAGCTGCATTATTTCAATAACCTTTTATCACTGAAAGTGCATTTTTCCCAGGCGAGGCTGAATATTTTCACTTTCAGCTGTGTTATGTCTTATTTTCTATATTAACCAGCAACATATTCACAATATGACCAATGTAAACTATGTCACAGGTGTTGTGATCTGATTATATCAACAAAAATTATTAAAATCGACCTTGTAGTTACAGAGCTATGGTCAGTTTTGTAGGGCTATGTTTTTTCGCTCAGAGACCTCAAAAACGGCTCCGAGAATAAGAGGTTAAAGAACAGAAAAGAGCGATGCAGGATGAACAAAGACTGAACAATAAAAGGTATTTAGGTCAGACACATATGCAACGCTGATTACCATAATATGTGTGGTATTTGTTATAAATGTACATAGACGGTGATAAGAAGCTGTACATGTAGCGGCTTCTTCTTCTTTAAATTCCATTGGCGGATGGCAACCAACTTGCATAGTGCATACCGCCACCTACTGTACCGGAGTGTGCATATTCAGGGTAACGTTTTCTTCACTGTTCTGATAATAAAATAATAAAATAAAATAATATATATATATATATATATACAGTGGGTAAAAAAGTATTTAGTCAGCCACCAATTGTGCAAGTTCTCCCACTTAAAAAGATGAGAGAGGCCTGTAATTTTCATCATAGGTACACTTCAACTATGAGAGACAGAATGGGGGGAAAGAATCCAGGAAATCACATTGTAGGATTTTTAATGAATTAATTGGTAAATTCCTCGGTAAAATAAGTATTTGGTCACCTACAAACAAGCAAGATTTCTGGCTCTCACAGACCTGTAACTTCTTCTTTAAGAGGCTCCTCTGTCCTCCACTCGTTACCTATATTAATGGCGCCTGTTTGAACTCGTTATCAGTATAAAAGACACCTGTCCACAACCTCAAACAGTCACACTCCAAACTCCACTATGGCCAATACCAAAGAGCTGTCAAAGGACACCAGAAACAAAATTGTAGACCTGCACCAGGCTGGGAAGACTGAATCTGCAATAGGTAAGCAGCTTGGTGTGAATAAATCAACTGTGGGAGCAATTATTAGAAAATGGAAGACATACAAGACCACTGATAGTCTTCCTCGATCTGGGGCTCCACGCAAGATCTCACCCCGTGGGGTCAAAATGATCACAAGAACGGTGAACAAAAATCCCAGAACCACACGGGGGGGACCTAGTGAATGACCTGCAGAGAGCTGGGACCAAAGTAACAAAGGCTACCATCAGTAACACACTACGCCGCCAGGGACTCAAATCCTGCAGTGCCAGACGTGTCCCCCTGCTTAAGCCAGTACATGTCCAGGCCCGTCTGAAGTTTGCTAGAGAGCATTTGGATGATCCAGAAGAGGATTGGGAGAATGTCATATGGTCAGATGAAACCAAAATAGAACTTTTTGGTAAAAACTCAACTCGTCGTGTTTGGAGGAGAAAGAATGCCGAGTTGCATCCAAAGAACACCATACCTACTGTGAAGCATGGGGGTGGAAACATCATGCTTTGGGGCTGTTTTTCTGCAAGGGGACCAGGACGACTGATCCGTGTAAAGGAAAGAATGAATGGGGCCATGTATCATGAGATTTTGAGTGGAAACCTCCTTCCATCAGCAAGGGCATTGAAGATGAAACGTGGCTGGGTCTTTCAGCATGACAATGATCCCAAACACACCGCCCGGGCAACGAAGGAGTGGCTTCGTAAGAAGCATTTCAAGGTCCTGGAGTGGCCTAGCCAGTCTCCAGATCTCAACCCCATAGAAAATCTGTGGAGGGAGTTGAAAGTCCGTGTTGCCCAGCGACAGCCCCAAAACATCACTGCTCTAGAGGAGATCTGCATGGAGGAATGGGCCAAAATACCAGCAACAGTGTGTGAAAAGCTTGTGAAGACTTACAGAAAACGTTTGACCTCTGTCATTGCCAACAAAGGGTATATAACAAAGTATTGAGATGAACTTTTGTTATTGACCAAATACTTATTTTCCACCATAATTTGCAAATAAATTCTTTAAAAATCAGACAATGTGATTTTCTGGATTTTGTTTTTTTCATTTTGTCTCTCATAGTTGAAGTGTACCTATGATGAAAATTACAGGCCTCTCTCATCTTTTTAAGTGGGAGAACTTGCACAATTGGTGGCTGACTAAATACTTTTTTTCCCCACTGTATATGTGTGTGTATATATATATATATATATATATATATAACTAAAGAAATAAACCTTAACAACTAAATCCTACAGTCTAATCCCGTTTCTTTCCATGGAGGGGTTTAGGGCCCAGGGGACTGTAGGTGAAGAAAACAGGAAGTGACGGAACGGAAAACACGCCACACAAACAGCTGTTCACCGCTGGTTGACCGGCCGTTCTTGTGTTAGTTTACGGCGTTAATTAATTAATGCATTAAGCCAGTGGCGGGCCGTCCTATAATGACGTCAGCATTACATGCCGCTCAGTGTCCATGTACAGGCTCTGCCGCGAGGTGCAGAGTGCGCTGTGATTGGTCAGTGGGCGAGCACGTGACTATCGTGAAACGAAACTTAATAGCAGAGGCTGTCGGGTAGTGAATCACATCACGTGATGCAGCTCAGCCAATCAAATATGGACATTCTGACCAGAGTAAGATGTACCAGACACCATGACAGAGGAGACTGAAACAAGGAAAGACATTGCAGAGCAGTACATTCAATGTTCAAGTTGTGAAAGTAAAATCCTATGATCATCTCTTTGGGTCGCAGCTTGTCATTAAGGAATGATGGTGGATCCCACAGCCAGACCAGCTGAGAACATTATATTTTCCTGAATTTAAGCTTTTGCATTTTCTAAATGCTCTAGCGTTATTCAAACGACTCATACATAGTTACAGCCTTAAAAACGAATAGAAGCTGTGGCGCCATCATGTGGTTATAAGGTGGTATTTCAGCTGCAGGACAGCAGTGAAGGCCCAGGTATAAAATGCACGGCCCGCCACTGCATTAAGGCGGAAAAAAATACCGTGATATACCGTGTAACCGGTAGAGTCTTAAAAAATACTGTGATATGGATTTTTGGTCATACCGCCCAGCCCTAACTGAGGTAGTTAAAAGTAGTTCTAATAGTGGTTTCTATTCTTTTTAAAGCAGGGTCTAAAGATACACCTCAATCGTCAAAGTATCATACGACCCTGCACCCTAAACCTAAGTCATGTTACTGGAGAGGAGGCTCTGGTTGATAGTCCCCAGATTAGTTGGTCACGGGACCACAAATAATATCTGAATGTTGCCCCTCCAGTGGAGTTATTTGAACGGTGACCTCCAGCGCTGACGATTGAAGTGGCACAAACTGCAGTTCCTCAAATGGTCACTTGAGGCTCCTAAAGCGAGTCAATCCCCCATAGACCTCAATGTTAAAATGGCCAACTTTACTGCAAAAATAAACCCGTTTGCTGCCATCGGCTCCACCGACCATCCACCTCTATGACCATTTTCAGTTTGTGTCGTCGCAGATGGCGATAGCATCTCTTCAAAGACCCTCTGAGTGACGTCACGGAGACCACGTCCATGTTTTAAACAGTCTATGGTTCTACTGGCACAACATACTAGAGTGGTTTTATATCCCTTGTGGTCTGGTTTCTTTGGGATCTACCAGGACAAGGCTGAGGCCCCTGGTCTAGAGATCTTGAGGATGTGATATTCTGTATATGGACACTTGATCTAAAGTCTTTTGTTTTTGTCTCTCAGATCCACCGCTGCAGAGGAGGTATAACCTTCTCCCTGCTGACGGCGTGGCTGTTGGGAGCTTACTCCTCCGACATGCACATCTCCACCCAGCGTCACTCCAGAGGCACCAAACTCCGAAAACTCATCCTGTCCGACGAACTCAAACCTTCCGCTCCTCCGCCGGACGCTCGCGGAGCCGTTTCGGCCTCGGTCTTCGACGGCCCGTCGTCGTCCTCGCCGTCGCACCGCCGCTGCCACCGGAGACACAACAGCAGCAACACGGACTCCGCCTCCTCCTTCTCTGCAGGTGGCGGCCCCTCCCCCGACAGCCCCGCACTGGGGGAGGGGGAGGTGTTTGTTTCCCCGTCCAGGAGGACCCACCAGAGATCCAAATCAGACGCCACCACGGCGAGCAGCGGGCCCGGGTCAGGCCTCCGGCGGACAGGAAGTAACCCCAAAGTGGAGGCTGTCCATGAGGAGGTACTTTTATTTTGTTATTGATCATTGTGATGACACCAAGAAGGTATCGATTGTTTATTATAACGACACTGATTCTGTCTTTAAGGCTGAGACCACTTTCAGTATTCGAGAATATCATAAACGATCATAAACGATGATACAAAATGTAAACATGAAGAAACATTTTGTGATTTAACAAATAAAAAATTGTACAGCTTAACAACAGAAACTTGTAAATAATGGTAAATTCTGAACAATAATCAATAATGAAATTATATTTATTTAAAAT
>NW_027466499.1:752500-800000 GCF_050575085.1 Anarhichas minor | reverse complement strand
AAAAGCAATTGATTTGATTTTTCTAGTAAATTATTATTATTATTTTTTTATTTTTTTTTAAATAGTTTATATAATAAAAGATCGATACTTGGCGTCCGTGTATCGATACAATATCGCCATGCAAAATATCGCGATACTATGCTGTATCGATTTTTTCCCCCACCCCTAGTAGATAGGTTTGCAGTTTTCAAGAAGTATATTTAAATTGCATCTCTTACACACATGAAGATAAAGTTGTGAACACCGGCTGAATATCTATGATCAGAATCATTATAACTGTGTTATAACTGCTGCTGTGTAAAGGGAACACTGCTGCTAACAAGAACCTGATGTGTTTAAAGTGTTTAAACCAAATGTTATTGACCTTTAGTTCATATAGCAGTACTTTAAAATAAAAGTGCACAATACACTACTTTAGAATTCATTATTGAACTTTGCGCATAACAATGAGATTAATCGCGATTAAAAATTTGAATCGTTGTCCAGCACTAATATATAGATATAGCATAAATATATATAAATAAAGAAATATATACATATATAAATGTATAAACATGTGTTTCCTGCAGGAGGATCAGAGAAGGTTCTCCATACGGTCACCTGCTGAACTGGCGGCTGCTGTCCGTCATCGTGAAGTGTGGAGACGACCTGAGACAAGAGCTGCTGGCCTATCAGGTCCTCCGACAGCTGCAGGTACTGACTCACCTGCAGTAGTAGTAATAGTAGTAGTAGTACTGCAACTTCAGGATCACACAGTACCAGGAAGTATTTCCTCTGGAAGATGAAGGATTTGTCCTGTAGCTTTTATCTGACTTCTGTTCCACTATATAAAATATTATGTCGTATTATTGTGTAATTTAAGTCAAAGCTGTTTAAGTTTGCAGTAAATGAAACAGAGTATTTGTACTTTTACTGTGAAGTTACTGCATTCTGGCTTTTTGTTGGTTCTGTAGGAATATTCATTTTAATGAAGTGACATTTGACTTATATTCAGTTTATTTATTAAATAAGACGATAAACTCCTGCTTAAGGGAGCTAGCTTAGCATAAGGTTAGCCGGCTAAACAGATCTCAGTATCTGTTATCTCATTATTTGACTCATGTGATTTGTTGGTTGAGTTACATTTAAATCTTCTTAAATGTAGTACATCTTTAAATGTTATGTATATTAATATTAATGTACTCAGACAGAAAGAAACTTCAAATGATAATCAAACGAGCTGTATCTGCAGTTTTTAGGTATTTTGTGGATACAATGATTATTTTGTATTCTATATATTTTAGTATAAAAACATAACATTTAAGCACAACAACCTTTAATCACAGTTCCTGTAGTTGTATCGATCATGTAGATTATGTATCGATCATGTAGATTATGTAGATTATGTATCGAGCATGTAGATTATGTAGATTATGTATCGAGCATGTAGATTATGTAGATTATATATCGATCATGTAGATTATGTATCGATCATGTAGATTATGTATCGATTATGTAGATTATGTATCGAGCATGTTGATTATGTAGATCATGTAGATTATGTGTCGATTATGTAGATTATGTAGATTATGTATAGATCATGTAGATTATGTATAGATTATGTAGATTATGTATCGATCATGTAGATTATGTATCGATCATGTAGATTATGTATCGATCATGTCGATTATGTATCGATCATGTAGATTATGTATCGATCATGTAGATTATGTATCGATCATGTAGATTATGTATCGATCATGTAGATTATGTATCGATCATGTCGATTATGTATAGATCATGTCGATTATGTATCGATCATGTAGATTATGTAGATCATGTAGATTATGTAGATCATGTAGATTATGTATCGATCATGTAGATTATGTATCGAGCATGTAGATTATGTATCGAGCATGTAGATTATGTATAGAGCATGTAGATTATGTATAGAGCATGTAGATTATGTATAGATCATGTAGATTATGTAGATTATGTATCGATCATGTAGATTATGTAGATTATGTATAGATCATGTAGATTATGTATAGATCATGTAGATTATGTATCGATCATGTAGATTATGTAGATTATGTATCGATCATGTCGATTATGTATCGATCATGTCGATTATGTATCGATCATGTCGATTATGTATCGATCATGTCGATTATGTATCGATCATGTCGATTATGTATCGATCATGTCGATTATGTATCGATCATGTCGATTATGTATCGATCATGTCGATTATGTATCGATCATGTCGATTATGTGTCGATTATGTATCGATCATGTCGATTATGTATCGATCATGTCGATTATGTATCGATCATGTCGATTATGTATCGATCATGTCGATTATGTATCGATCATGTCGATTATGTATCGATCATGTCGATTATGTATCGATCATGTCGATTATGTATCGATCATGTCGATTATGTATCGATCATGTCGATTATGTATCGATCATGTCGATTATGTATCGATCATGTCGATTATGTATCGATCATGTCGATTATGTAGATTATGTAGATCATGTAGATTATGTATCGAGCATGTAGATTATGTATCGAGCATGTAGATTATATATCGAGCATGTCGATTATGTATAGATTATGTATCAATCATGTAGATTATGTATCAATCATGTAGATTATGTAGAGATTATGTATCAATCATGTAGATTATGTAGATTATGTAGATTATGTATCGATCATGTAGATTATGTATAGATTATGTATCAATCATGTAGATTATGTAGATTATGTATCGATTATGTAGATTATGTATAGATTATGTATCAATCATGTAGATTATGTATCGATCATGTAGATTATGTATCGATCATGTAGATTATGTATCGATCATGTAGATTATGTATCGAGCATGTAGATTATGTATCGAGCATGTAGATTATGTATAGATCATGTAGATTATATATCGAGCATGTCGATTATGTATAGATTATGTATCAATCATGTAGATTATGTAGATTATGTATCGATTATGTAGATTATGTAGATCATGTATCGATCATGTAGATTATGTATAGATTATGTATCAATCATGTAGATTATGTAGATTATGTATCGATTATGTAGATTATGTATAGATTATGTATCAATCATGTAGATTATGTATCGATCATGTAGATTATGTATCGATCATGTAGATTATGTATCGATCATGTAGATTATGTAGATTATGTATCGATCATGTAGATCATGTAGATTATGTATCGATCATGTAGATTATGTATCGATCATGTAGATTATGTAGATTATGTATCGATCATGTAGATCATGTCGATTATGTATCGATCATGTAGATTATGTATCGATCATGTAGATTATGTATCGATCATGTAGATTATGTATCGATCATGTAGATTATGTATCGATCATGTAGATTATGTATCGATCATGTAGATTATGTATAGATCAGCTGATCGGTGACCTCGTTGTGTTTCAGTCCATCTGGCAGCAGGAGAGAGTTCCTCTGTGGATCAAACCGTACAAGATACTGGTGATGTCATCAGACAGCGGGATGATCGAACCAGTGCTGAACGCCGTGTCTCTGCACCAGGTAACAAGTACAAGTACTCAGAGTACTTCAGTACCAATGTGAGGTACTTGTACTGTACTTGAGTCTTTATGCTCCTCTGCGTTTACTAATCCTAAGCGTCGCTTGGTTTCCTCCCTCAGGTGCGTAAACAGAGTCAGCTGTCGCTGCTCGACTACTTCCTGCAGGAACACGGCAGCTTCACCACCGAAGCTTTCCTCACCGCGCAGAGGAACTTCGTCCAGAGCTGCGCCGGATACAGTCTCATCTGTTACCTGCTGCAGGTGAAAGACAGGTGAGACACACACAGTCTTTGTGCTAAGCTAGGCTAACAGTCCTGTAGCTCTCTCTTACATCTCACTGATGTGTGCAGACATAACGGGAACATCCTGCTGGACTCTGAAGGTCACATCATCCACATCGACTTCGGCTTCATCCTCTCAAGTTCTCCTCGTAACCTCGGCTTCGAGACGTCCGCCTTCAAACTCACCTCAGAGTTTGTGGATGTGAGTAAATGTGACGTCTTCTCAGTGTTATCGGGGTCTGATTATGGTGATGATGGTGATGATGAAGATGATGATGATGGTGATGTTTCAGGTGATGGGCGGTCTGGACGGCGACATGTTTATCTACTACAAGATGTTGATGCTTCAGGGTCTCATCGCTGCCAGGAAACACATGGAGAAGGTTCTTCAGATGGTGGAGATCATGCAGCAAGGTGACAGACGGACGATACTCATTGTAGTATATAATAAAATACTATACTGTCACTTTTTTATTGTTTTATTTGATTTAAATCGACATCTATCACTGCCTTAATTGGCTTTTTGGCTTTTGCTACATTTACCCGGCAAGGTTTCATAAAATAAACACAGAACATATATTTCTAATAGTTTATTGATAACAAATAATCAGTCTTCAGCCGATCAGTGTAGCAACATCTAGCAGAAAGGTTTCCAAGCAGCACAGTGAAGAGCATGCTTATAGATTGGAGTGATGAGTCACGTTCACACTGCTCTCTGCTGGTCCGGGCTGTTTGACTCTGGACAGCGTTCTCAATCACTCACAGGGCTTCTCTGGTGCACCCAACGTGAGGAGAAACCAAGTTCTCATCATGCTTTGATTACATTATAACAGCTAAAGAGCATGTCGAAAAAAGTCACAGTATAGCATGTCCTTCTCCTCCTCCTGACCTCCATCTCCTCCTCCTGACCTCCATCTCCTCCTCCTGACCTCCTTGTCCTCCTCCTGACCTCCATCTCCTCCTCCTGACCTCCTTGTCTTCCTCCTGACCTCCATCTCCTCCTCCTGACCTCCTTGTCCTCCTCCTGACCTCCATCTCCTCCTCCTGACCTCCTTGTCTTCCTCCTGACCTCCATCTCCTCCTCCTGACCTCCTTGTCTTCCTCCTGACCTCCATCTCCTCCTCCTGACCTCCTTGTCCTCCTCCTGACCTCCTTGTCCTCCTCCAGGTTCCCACCTCCCCTGCTTCCACGGCTCCAGCACCATCCGTGGTCTGAAGGAGCGTTTCCACATGTCTCTGACGGAGGAGCAGCTGCAGGTGCTGGTGGAGCAGCTGGTGGACGGATCCATGAGGTCCATCACCACCAAACTCTACGACTCCTTCCAGTACGTCACCAACGGCATCATGTGACCAACGGCATCACGTGACCAACGGCATCACGTGACCAACGGCATCACGTGACCAACGGCATCACGTGACCAACGGCTGACGCTGATGTTTGAACTTTGTTTGGATTCAGAAAGCTTCTTCTGATCTCTGACTTTGGTCTCTGAAGCTTCTTCCAGTTTGTTTTGAATTTGATGAGACGATCAGCTGATCTCTGATGTGTTGTGTGTGACGTTCATGGGCAGCTGGGAAAGTACAGCGTCTGGGACTTTTCCAGGTCGTTCTTTTTTCCTGTGAAGAAACATAAGACAGAAACACTAAACAGACGTTTGGTTCATCCTGAGACGCATTAAATAAATCTTCTGTTGGATTCCCCTCGAAGTTATTGTGAACCAGCTCAGCTGTCCTTCAGATCATAACTTCATCATTGATGAATTCATTTCTCCAGTTAAACTTTGAAAGGTACAGTTTCACATTTGTGAAAGTTTATTTGAATTTTCAGCTGCTGATCAGACAAAAGAAATCCTAAAATTGAAGTAAATTCTGTTCATTTTCACAAGAAAATTAACAGAAATTAACAGAAAAGCTCATAAAAACTAGAATACGCTGCTTCTCTCAGTTAAAAGCATTTTAAAAATGCCAGAAACCGGAGAACTCATCCCATAATTACACGGTAACGGTCTGAAAACGTTTACTGCTAGTGAAAATCAATAGTTATCTTATCCTCTGAAAAGCATCTATACCACTAAATGTATATCTTAAAATTCCAATAAATGTGATTTAAGTTTGACAGCAGCTTGAATATTTCAATAAAAAAACAACGTACGATGGAGAAGAAAACAGAAGGAAATCCGTTTGACAGTCGGTTCCATCGTGAACTTAGTGTTTTCTTTGAGAGTTCATCTTCCCGTAGAATTCCTTGAAGTTTTTCACCAGACATTCATCACAACTGTCTCCGAAGACATTTGAGTTTATCTTAAAAGCTAATTCCTGCAAAAGACTCGAAGGATAGGAAATATTTAGAATATAGTTTCCTTGTTGATCGTCTCAGCGCCACCTAGAGGCCAAACGTTAGATTTCTCCAATAGAAGTTCATGACGAGAAACCAACAAACTGAATCCCCCGTTAGCCTCAGCTGTACTTTAAGCATGCTAAGTATTAGCACGTCAACTTGCTAACTGTGAGCGTGCATGCTAACATTGGTGTGCTAAATGCTAATACCCGTTTCTTCGGGCTGCATGTAGGCAACAACTTATTGTACCTTTTTAAAAACACTTATACAAACATGAATCATTTGAATTTTTTTTACGATGGATCGGCTAATTAGCTTGTTTGATGTCGTTGAGGCAGATTTGTTGGCTCACTTTAACACTACTTGCTAAACGTCCGCGTGATGATAAAAGCAGCTAACGTAGCGTTAGCATGCCGTCAACGTTTTGGAATCCAAAAACAAGTTTGTTTTTTGTACGAGAACGATGTTTTTTGTCAAAAGCAATGTGGTTTGAATTTATCTGCATTGTTTTCATGTGAAGTTGAGATGTAATGGACCTGTTTCTATCTTGAAAAGACTTATTGTGCAGCCTTCTTACATTTTATGATATTTTAAGACTTTTAAAATCAGGATTATAATTTTCACGAAACTTTTCCAGCGTGACGGGTGTCTGGTGAAAAAGCAAAAAAAAATATTGTGTCAACTCAGTTTATTTAATCGGCATGTTTTTTCTCTGAATAATTTCAATTTCCTTTATTTTTTGTATGTGTGTAGATTCAGTTTTAGAAAAGGTCCGAGTTGAATTTCAGAAGAAACTTTTGCTTGATTTTGTTGTTGAGTTTCAGTTCACGACAACAAACAAACTCTACAGCGTTGAATCAAAGGATCATTTACATGGACGCACACACTCAACACTACTCGACTGACTTCTCTTCAATCAAAATGGCTCCTTTGCAACAGATTTATGCAAGAAGACATTCCAGTAACTGGATATCTGTGTTCAACTCTGAGCTGAATGACTGATATCTGCATATTTAATGATTTCCTCCCTGATTGGCCCTTTAGAGATACATTCCTGTCATTAACTCCGGCCAATCAGGAGAAGCGGCTGATTGAGAGCTTGAGACTCTAAATGTTCTATTTTTCTTCATGAGCTCAGTTTCCTGAATATGTGAATGTTTTTTTTAAATATAACAGTCGACTAAAACTTTTTTTTCTCAGTATTGACGAGGAAATGTTGTCTTGTTTGTACTTTAAACACTTATAATGATGTTGTGACTAATGTTGGTAACACTTTCAACGGCTTTATCCCAGTTCATTACACCTGTGTACGAACATATTGTTTTTACATAACAATACTGAGGTTTTTTTTCCTTCGAGAAGTGAGATCAAGTATTTTTTGTGTACTTGAAATTGCTCTTTAGATTAAAAATGTACGTTTTAGAGGATTCAAGACATTAGCTAGTGCTACCTTAACTGTTAGATTAGTTAGCAACAAGCTACCTGGTTGTTCCTTTACTGTAAATACAACTTCAGCTACAAACGTATAAGACGTAAAAGAACAGAAGCTAGTTAGCTAGCCAGCAGGTTAATTAGCGAGACAATTACTCCACATTTATAACTACAATTCTATTAAAATTAGCCAAAATGACCAAAAACGACAAAAAAAACCTTTGTTACAGCTTGTTAGCAATAACTCACATAAGTCACATAAACTTCAACGTTTTCTACAATCTGCTCACATCTGCACGGAAATAAAAATAATGTATAGTATTACATTAGACTGGAAAAATAACAGAAAAACATACTTGGCTAGCAATAATTTAACTGAGTCATTGTCATGCTAATGGTTAATGAACAACAGAGCCTCGTGGATTTGATTAAAACTATTTTTTACTGAAAGTTTAATGCTACCTACTAGCTAACTAGCTAGCTAACTGTTGTATAAGAGCAGTGACTTTTGTACTATTTACAGTCTTTAGCAGCAACGATAAAATATATTATTCTAACATCATTCAATCAGTATTCTCAGACTGGTCTTGTTAGCCATTAGCTTGACAATGACTTAGCTAAAATCATCGCAAGCTTGATTTTTTTCCTCCACAATCTAATGTAATGTATCTTCTTCTGCCAGGAT
This sequence comes from Anarhichas minor, assembly GCF_050575085.1. Lineage (NCBI taxonomy): Eukaryota > Metazoa > Chordata > Actinopteri > Perciformes > Anarhichadidae > Anarhichas > Anarhichas minor. Next base: position 791,697 of record NW_027466499.1, on the reverse strand, counting down.
AATAATTATGATCTATGTTTTATAATTTATTAGAAGAGCTGAGGCTTGTAGCTAACAAGCACAAGAGTGGAGATGAGCATTGACAAGCTAGCTAGCTAGCTAGTTAGTGACAAACTTGATCACTAACAAGCTAGCTTCAAAATAAAAATCAAGGTTGAGCCATTTACTGTTATATCTTATTTTAACTATACTTTCAGATTTTATGCATTTGATTTTAGTTTGACTTTATATTTTCTACGAACAAAAGGAACAACCTGTTAGCGTTAACCATACAATTGTAAAGATTTCATAAAAGCTTCTCGCTGGGATAAAGCCGGTATTTGGTGTTTTCGTCATTAACATCTGTACACTTGTTTTTGTGTGTTTTGACCACTAATGAAGGAGAAGCACAGATCTGTTATTGTAAAAGCAGCATCATGTTACCGTCTGCTACCCGTTAGCCCACTGCTCTTATACAACAGTTAGCCCACGTTAGCCCGCTACTTTATACCCCGCCGCGCTTGACAAAGATGCAGCTAAAGTTTACCAAATAAGTAAGTTAAATAGCAAATACTGTTTCTTGTTCTTGTCATTTGTGGATATGTACGTCTGTAAATGAGTTCGTTCTCCTGTGAGAAAAGAAATAGATGCCTTGAGATGTACAGAAGGTACAAACTCTTATCAATGCAACCGGAGGAACAAAGAGGTTATAAAGTGCTTTTATATCAGACGTTTGACCTTCAGGGACGAGTTTTTAGACATTAAAAGTTCTTCCTCTCCAGACGGGAATCATGTTTATTTATATTTCCAAGTTAATTAAAGTCACGTTTGATAATAAGAAACATTTATGATAGCTAAATAGATTTTTTTCAAATTCAAAGTGCAGAAGTATCTCCAGATGTTTCATCTCTTATTTCTTTGTTTAAATAAAAAGGCGGGAGAACTCTGGAGAGGAAAAGCTTTTTGTTTGTTGAAACTCGTCCCTGCTACTAAAAACCTTTCATTGCCTTCTTTCCTTCTTCATCAGCTTCGAACACGTTCAACAATTTCTATGTGAGAAAGTCTTAAAGTGCATTTATCCTGAATGAAAATGTGTTTTCTGTCTTTTGTGAACGATTCCTGTTTTTAACTTTAGTTAGTAGGAAATATTTAACACTAAATCCATTAAAGCAGCAGGAGGCTCCATGTTGTCTTAAAGGAGAAACGATGCTAACGATGCTAACGTCGCTAACGATGAGACAAACAAGAAAAAAACAACCGACATGAAAACATTTTGAAGTTCAGTGTGATTTCTAAAGTTGTGTTAATGGTCTCATAATAAATACATTTAATTAAATCACCTTAAACTAGATTAAATGTAATTCATGTGTTAAATTGTACGACTGGTCTCTCGTTTTGGTAAATCTGGTAAAAACAAGACATTTGCTCATAATTATGAGACATTTTCAATTAATTGAAATCGTAATTTGATGGTAAAAATCTTTTTAATTATGAAATTATAATTATTTTAGTCAGAATTACATCGGACAGGTTTTTAAAAGTAATACATTTTCATTTCATAATAAGATTAAAAATTTGTCTTAAGATAAAGTTCTGGTTATTAAATGTTTTTCCTCATAATTATGAGAAACTTTTTGTGATTACGAGATATTTTAAATAATTAATTCACACAAAGATATTTGACTTGAATATAAAACGTATTTATGTAATTATGTTATATTTTCTTATTATTCTGAGACACAAATCTTTTAATTATGAGATCGTCATAATCAGGAAAGAGTTTTTGGGGTCATTTTGAGGAATAAATCTTATTTTTTGGTAATAATAATAAAAGTAATAATAAAATTCACTTCCTGCTAACAGAGAAAACCAGAACAAAGTTTTCAACCAAATGTTTTTTCTTTAAATATGTTTCATAAATAAAGATGAACAAGTTTCACTTAACTGTTGTCTCCGTCTCCTCCTCCTCCTCTTCCTCTTCCTCTTCCTCTTCCTCTTCCTCCTCCTCCTCTTCCTCCTCCTCTTCCTCCTCCTCCTCCTCCTCAGGTCAAATCTTTCAGCTCAAGTTGTTTGTTTTGCTGAAGTTTTAAGAAGTCAAGTGTTCGTACTAAACAGCATGAAACTCATTCAATAAACATGAAACATGGTTCTCACGTGTGTTTATATAATAAAAGTATTTATATATATATAAATACTTTTATTATATATCTTTCTGTTCTTTAAGCTAAATCTTAACATTTCTCACAATTTTCTGTCATTTTGCAGATAAAATATTGAAACATGCCGATCACAGTTTCTCTAGTTCAGTGATTTTCAACCGCTGTGCCGCAGCACACCAGTGTACCGTGAGAGATCATCAGCTGTGCTGTGGGAAAATGTCCAATTTCACTTAATGAGTCCAATAAAATATTATTTCGTTGTTGCAAATACTTTGCCATTGTTGAGCGTCTGAGCTGCAATATAGTGTCTGGCTAAGTAATACATGCTCTTCCATGCCAGTGGGGGGCAGTAGGTAGCGCAGTAATGACGTGTTCATGTAGGACAGTAGAATGAAATGACGCGCGGGAGAAGTTGCGATGACAAGACGAACAGCGATGGTGAAATATTTGAAAAGGAAAAACTCTGAACTGGGCCCTGGACAAGATAACCCAGATGAAAAGCCTATAAGGATCAACACATTGAGAGACTTGTCATTCAATTGTCAGCATATATCCGGCCCTCGGTACAACGGCCCGCCAGAAAATATCATGTTTATCATAACGGGCCCGCCACACCACAGAGCTCCGGGACGAGAAGTGGTGATGTGAGCTGGCTTTATGTGCAACATAACGAAGCATCTCACTGCTCTAAACCTGCAGCTTCAGGGACGTGTGATCACAGACATGTGTGATGCAGTAAAAGTCCACCGCTGTGTTCCTGACAGCATGTTGCTGATAAACTGGGTGCACTTGGCACAGAGTTCGCTCTGCGATTTGCCGACTTTGCAGCTCAGAAATGTAAATCTGAACTGCTCAGCAATCCGTTTGCAGTTGAGGTGTAAAGAGCACCTGTGGAGCTGATAGACCTCCAGTGTAATGACACTCAAGGTAAAGTGTGACTCTGAGGGCGCTGCACAGTTTACAAGCTTCACCCTGAAACGATGCCTTAACTCCGCCTACATGCTGCTCAAACGCTCTGCATGTTTGGAAGCACATACCTGTGTGAGCAGCTGTTCTCTGTGATGAAGAGGAACACAAACCCACACAGTCTCACTGATGCACCTTCACTCCATCTTGAGGGTTTCCACAGAACCTAACCCCAGATATTAATGAACTGGCAGCCAAGAGAAGATGCCAAACATCTGGCTCTGGTACATATGCATAAAATAATGCAGCCTACCTCAACATGTATTCTTTTTGCACTTTGTCCAATATCCCTTCTATCCTGTTTATTACACGGTGACTCTATTTGGCCCTCAACGTAGTCCCTCCCTGGGATTGAGTTTGACTCCCCTGCATATCTGCTGTATTATGCTAAAATATGTCATTTTGTAACGTTGTTGGTTGTTGGTGTGCCACGGGATCTTTTTAATGTAAAAAATGTGCCGCGGCTCAGAAAAGGTTGAAAAACACTGGTCTAGTTAAAGTCTTTAAAAGTTTATTTTTATTGTTAAAGACCAAAGATATTCATTTTATTATCATAAAAAGTGTAAAAGAACAACAAATACTAATTTTAGAAGCCGGAAAACTGAATTCATGCTTAAAAATGATGTCAATAATTAAAATCAATCATCAACTAATCAACTAACATCAAATAAATCACAAAAGTTATAGAATATTTGTCATAAAATGTCCTTTTGTTGTATATATATGTGTATATATATATGTGTGTATATATATATATATATATATTCATAATAAAGTTATTGAGGGAAACATCAGATCATGAAAACACAAATCTTTAATAAATGCAGAGAGTTGTTTGTGGTCCTTTTGTTGTTCAGTCTACAATGAACATTTATTTAAACCAGATGTTGAATCAGAAAACGAATCAAATATAAAGCTTGAGTTTAATCTGTGATCCGTCTTCAGTGTTTACATGTTGAACAAAATCTCATCAGTCCGATCGGCTGCAGCGTCCAATCACATGACTGATGAACAATGAGGGGGCGTGTCGGCCGTTAAAACACTTCCTGGAAGTCTGTTCTCGTGGGTCCGAGGAGATCCCTCCTCCATCCTCCCTCCTCAGAGCTAAATGACAGCTTTGCGACGGCCGCCAACTTCCGGTTCGAGCGAGAACCGGAAGTTGAGGAAATGACAATTAAGAGACTTGGGATGTACCCTGGGCCCTAGGGTACATCCCTATTTGTCATTTGTCATTTCCTCGATTCCGGTTGAACGAGTTTCAACCGGAAGCGATCCTCGCCTGAACCGGAAGTTGAAACCGGAAGTTGAAACCGGAAGCGATCGTTTGAGAGGAGAACTTTGAGGAGAACCTTCAGGCCAAAGAGCTGATATCAGATCAGCCTGACCTCACAACCAGACAGCAGACTAGCAGCAAAGGGAAGCAGCACATGAAGCTTCTCCACCAGCTGAACACCAGACAGGTTTGGCTAGCTGGATGACGTCATGCTAATAACTTATTTAGCTTTTTAAAACAACGGGGACAGATCCAGCACGGACAGTTAGGGAGTGAGGGACATGAAGCACCTGCTGAGACATGATATATATATATATATATATATCTATATATATATATATATATATATATATATATAGATATATGTGTGTGTGTTTTATATTATACTGAATATTATTATGTGATATATTATTATATGATATATATTACTAATACTTTCATAGATTATTACTTGCACTAATACTTTTGTACATCTTAAGAAATCATCTTGAAGTAATAAATAATAACATCAATAACATATAAAACGGTTTTTTTTGTTTGAAATTATGTTATAAATGTGTGATAATCTCCTGATGACGTCATTTGAACTTGAGTAAACAACAACAAACAAACGAGTCGACAGCAGACTGAGTTGGATTTAGTTTTTACTGATAATTCGACATCATGACAAATTAAATACAAGCTTCAACAGACGCGTTTTAAAAACACCGGACGACAACAGGAAGTACCGGCGACGCCCCCGGAAACAGAGTGATGCATGATCGGAAAGTTTTAATGATTAGAGAAAAAAACAACACTTTTATTATTCAGTTTAAGAGGTCTCACCAGGTCTCCTGAGGACTCCTCAGGTCTCACCAGGTCTCACGAGCACAGGTACGTGGTCTCAGTCCAACGTGTGCTTTCAGGTCACTTTGTCTGGTTTCACTCCTCAGTTTTGTTCCCGCAGCAGGTTTTAAAAAGTACAGAAGCCCAGAAGAGTCCATCGTAAATGTAACTCGCTAAATAATTAGTTTAAATAAAAAGGTTTACATTGTTGTAGGTTTAAGTCATAAATATGAGCGAAGACGAATGTTAATGAAATCAACATTATTTGACTTAGTAACTCAAAATATTGATTCAGGACAAAACTATGACGTGAGTACATTTAGACTTTTTAAAGGCACTCGGTCAACATGTTGCACTTTATATTTCATATTTAAGACTTAATATGAGTCAACATGTTGACTCGAGACAAGACTATAAAACTTGTAAGTATTTTCATGTTTATCATTTCCTCTATCTTATTTTCCTGACATCTTCGGGCTTCCATACAAGATGAAGATAATGATAATAATAATAACAATAATCTCTGCAGTGAACAGAAGGATCGAACCTGAGAGACGAGTCGTAATCAGACGTTAATTTATTTTTAAATGTATTTCTTGGGATTTTGTTATTAAATATTAATGTTTTTATTAAACTGTTGTTTTGGTGAAGAAGGAAAAACACTCGGCCGTAATTAAACCTTTTAATTCATTTAGAATTACATGTAACTACATCAAAGTGAAGTTCTCTTTGCTGTTAGTTTATTTACAGACTTGTAGAATAAGAGAAACAGAGTTTTGTGTAGTTTAAATACCAATAACCAATAAATCTGATCACATGTTTTAAACACAACAGCTTGAAATCAGATGAGGATTAAAAGTAAAACAAATAAAAATAAAAACCTGCTGGAAAACAGAAATGAGTGTAAAGCTGAACGGACTCACGTCTGTGTATCTAACGGTTTAAAGTTCGGTAAATATTCGGACATTTAGAAGTGAAACAGGAAGGAGAACTCTTCTGCTGAAACTCGTCACAAGAAGATAAAGATTCAGTTAACGGATTCTTCACCGGGTTCCCTCCTTATGGACAAGATATCGCTCTCTGAGAACGATGCAACTAACAGCTGTAATAACAGCTTCCTTTATAGATCAGTTATAACACGTATATATACACATATACATATATATATGTGTGTATATAACAGCTTTAATAACAGAACTTCCTTTATAGATCAGTTATAACACGTATATATACACACATGTATATTCATATATATATACATATATAACAGCTTTAGTAACGGAGAATAACTTCCTTTATAGATCAGTTATAACACACTATTATTATCATTAATCATCCTTCAGTCGTTTTAACCGTTTAGATCAATTGGACATTTTATAATATGTATGAATGACTTTATTAACCTTTAAACCTGCAGGATTGATATTTAATTATGTTATTAATGACTGAACTCATTTAAAGTGACAGGACTTCCCCTCAGTGAGGACGCTCAAACAAACAGCTCGTGGTTTAGAAGTAGTTTTACTGTTTCAGCTCTAAACTTGTTATCGACGGTTTACAGCCGATCCGTTAAGCTTCAGTGAATCGTTTATTGGCCATTAATAAAGCTGTTAGAACTTATTAACCCTTCATTAGACAGTTTACTCCAGACTCCTCTTTCATTCATCACATCTCTACAAACATTAGAATCACGTCTGAAACCAACTGTTCAACAACAAAGCACTGGGGTTTGGCATCGAGCTGAGTGTGTGTGTGACCTCCTCCCTCGTGGAGTTTGGTTGGTTGGTCGTAGATGATGATGGTGATGACGATGATGAAGAGTTTATAGGACGACACAGTCTGAGTCCTTCTCTCTCCTCCTGGCTCCGCCCTGCTGTGACCCCTGACCTCTGACCTGGAAACACAGTGACATCATCATCATCACCATCACACAACAAGAAGAGCCTCAAGAATACTGTGTGGTATTTGTACATATTAGTACTTATTAGTATATATTAGTGGTGTAACCCTCACAGTTTGGCACATTTGTGAACCAAAAGTATGTTTTTTTACAGTGTAATCATCACAGTGTGTAATAAAGTGTTGCTGCTGCTGTTCCTCTTCAAGTAACAACTTGAAGCCACAACAACAACAAGGTATCACCGCGGCATTGAAGAAAGCGTGTGTGCAGAATGAGACCGGGCTGAAGCTGTCACAGCATCTATTGAGCTCGTTATTGCTGAGACACGAGGACACAAGGACACGAGGACGTTCTCCGGTGTGGAAAACAAAGGATTTCTAAATGTGGTTAAAGTGCTCGAGTGTCCTCTCACGCACCACTTCAGGGTGAAGCTGGTTCCTCTGAGCAGTGCAGTTCAGTCTAAACAGTGTAAACTAGCTCACTGGCTGTTTCTTTCTTTCAGTATTGATCAAAGGACGAGGGCATCAACAGACCTCATGTTGCACTTAAACTTAACAGAAGTGAGGATTCTTCAATGTTTTATTTTTATTTCAAATTGGACATCTTCAATATTTTAGTTTGAATGCGAGACTATAGCCCAAAGTTCTTTTCTTTAAGTGTTCTTGAAGTTCTTTAATTAATAAATGGAAAGCAAAGTTATATTTGACTCCTCCCCTTTTCTTAGTTGATCCGAAAAATGATCCGAACCGTGAAGTTTGTGATCCGCTGCACCCCTAATATATATTAGTACATACTAGTACTTATTGGTGCATACTAGTACTTATTGGTGCAAACTAGTACTTCTTAGTGCATACAAGTACTTCTTAGTGCATACTAGTACTTCTTAGTGCATACTAGTACTTCTTAGTGCATACTAGTACTTCTTAGTGCATACTAGTACTTCTTAGTGCATACTAGTACTTCTTGGTGCATACTAGTACTTCTTGGTGCATACTTGGTGCATACTAGTACTTCTTGGTGCATACTTGGTGCATACTAGTACTTCTTGGTGCATACTTGGTGCATACTAGTACATACTGGTGCATACTAGTACATACTGGTGCATACTAGTACATACTAGTGCATACTAGTACTTATTAGTACTTATTAGTGCATACTCGTACTTATTAGTGCATACTAGTACGTATTAGTGCATACTAGTACTTATTAGTGCATACTAGTACTTATTAGTGCATACAAGTACTTATTAGTGCATACTAGTACTTATGAGTACATATTAGTGCATACTAGTACTTATTAGTACTTATTAGTGCATACTAGTACATATGAGTGCATACTAGTACATATGAGTACATACTAGTACATATGAGTACATACTAGTACTCTACCCCGTGTAGTCGTACCTGCTGTGCTGCCTGCAGTGATCCCGGTTGTTGTTGTTGTGGTTGTGGTTGTAGTTGTTGCTGCTGGAGTTGCTGCTGTTGCTGGTATTCCTCCTGTTGGAGCTGTCGGGCCAACTCCAGGTCACTGAGGGGCCCCGGGGCCCCGCCCTGCTGCTGCTGCAGGGACACCGCCACCAGGTAGTCCTAAGACCAACAAAGAAGACCAGTCACCACCAGGTAGTCCTAAGATCAACAAAGAAGACCAGTCACCACCAGGTAGTCCCGAGACCAACAAAGAAGACCAGCCACCACCAGGTAGTCCCGAGACCAACAAAGAAGACCAGTCACCACCAGGTAGTCCTGAGACCAACAAAGAAGATCAGTCACCACCAGGTAGTCCTGAGACCTGTCTCACCCGGTCTATCGGTCTCACCTGGTGGATCCGTCTCTATCCGTCTCTATCCGTCTCACCCGGTCGATCGGTCTCACCTGGTGGATCCGTCTCACCCGGTCTATGTGTCTCACCCGGTGTATCTGTCTCACCCGGTCTATGTGTCTCACCCGGTCGATCTGTCTCTGCTGCTCCTGGGCACTGGTAGGCAGGTTAGTTGTGGGCGGAGCTCTCTGAGGAGGATGACACAGTCTGAAGTCGGAGTCGCAAAAGTTCCCGTCTCCCTCGACATTATGAAGAGACTCCCAGACCAAACCCTCCTCCTGCAGGAACCCCTGATCTGTCACCAACAGGTACAGGTGACCCTGAGAGAGAGAACATAACTTTATTAACAACAAGTACAGGGGTGTGTGTGTGTGTGTGTGTGTGTGTAGCTCCACCTTGTGTTTGATCATGGTACAGAAGTCTGTGTGTGTAGCTCCACCTTGTGTTTGATCATGGTACTGAAGTGTGTGCGTGTAGCTCCACCTTGTGTTTGATCATGGTACAGAAGTCTGTGTGTGTAGCTCCACCTTGTGTTTGATCATGGTACAGAAGTCTGTGTGTGTAGCTCCACCTTGTGTTTGATCATGGTACTGAAGTCTGTGTGTGTAGCTCCACCTTGTGTTTGATCATGGTACAGAAGTCTGTGTGTGTAGCTCCACCTTGTGTTTGATCATGGTACAGAAGTCTGTGTGTGTAGCTCCACCTTGTGTTTGATCATGGTACTGAAGTGTGTGTGTGTAGCTCCACCTTGTGTTTGATCATGGTACTGAAGTCTGTGTGTGTAGCTCCACCTTGTGTTTGATCATGGTACAGAAGTCTGTGTGTGTAGCTCCACCTTGTGTTTGATCATGGTACTGAAGTGTGTGTGTGTAGCTCCACCTTGTGTTTGATCATGGTACAGAAGTCTGTGTGTGTAGCTCCACCTTGTGTTTGATCATGGTACTGAAGTCTGTGTGTGTAGCTCCACCTTGTGTTTGATCATGGTACAGAAGTCTGTGTGTGTAGCTCCACCTTGTGTTTGATCATGGTACTGAAGTGTGTGTGTGTAGCGCCACCTTGTGTTTGATCATGGTACTGAAGTGTGTGTGTGTGTAGCTCCACCTTGTGTTTGATCATGGTACTGAAGTGTGTGTGTGCGTGTGTAGCGCCACCTTGTGTTTGATCATGGTACTGAAGTGGTTGTTTCTGAAGAACACAGAGATTTCTCCATCTGTGGCCGTCGTGTTGAGTTCACACAGACCGTGATACGACAGCTGGGTTGCCGTGGATTCCAGGAACTGTTCTGCTACCAGACCTGCAGGGATACACACAAATACACACATTCAGAGTTACAATGTTTACTGAGGTAATAAATCAAGAGAGAAGTAGAGTCATTTTCTCATAGACTTCTATACAACCAGAGGAGTCGCCCCTGGTGGTCACTAGAGAGAATGCAGCTTTAATGAACATGAATGAAACACATCATGATAACGTTATAATGTACCTTCAGCCAGTACTCATGTTCACTGAGCAGAGCCTGAAGGCATCATCATGTAACTTGTGAACCTCCGTTGGTTAGCCGTTAGCGGTGCTGCTAACGTTACTAGCTCTCATCCTGTTGCTTTAAACACTGATTGGTTGTTTACAATGAAACCTGATCAGAGACTAGAAACACATCTTCTACTGAGTCAGTAACACTTTATTTACACTCTGATGGTTAACATTGAACTGTGAGGGAGGTCAGTGTGTACCTTCACTGACTCTGCTGCTGTCCGCTGAGTGTTTGTAGTCGATGATTTTCTCCACCAGTTGGTTGTAACTCAGTTTCCCCACAGAAGCCTCCATCTCTGGACTCTGAACACAGTAAAGAGTCTAAACTATCGTGTTCATCTGTCTCTCACACAGAAACACACACACACACAGAGTACCTGTGGGTCGACCAACCAGCCGTGGAACAGCGGGATGTCCAGCAGGTCGAACACGATGCATTCAGGTGTGTACTCGAAGTCAGTCACTCCGGTGAAACGAACGTTAACGTCCAGACCTGTGGACAGTTTGGGGAGCACGGCCATCGCATCACCCATGTTCTGACACACACACACACACACACACACACACACACACACACACACACACACACACACACACACACACACACACACACACACACACACACACACACACACACACACACACACACACACACACACACACACACACACACACACAGTTAGTTTTCATGCTAAAATCTCAAACACGTTTCAGATTTCCTTCCTGAACTTTATTTTGAAAGTCGCCTGGTTTCCCGTGAGGCTGTGAGTAAAAGTGTCTGTGTGTGCACGTCTGTGTGTTTACCTGCTGGAAGTTGAGCTCCATCCCGTCAGTCTTCTCTCTGGGTGTAACAGACAACACACACTCTCCTGCAAAACAAACACACAAATGAATTGTTTGTGAAATGTATTTTCTATTGTTGTTTTTGTGAACTCAGCAGCTGATTGGCTGACGGCTGTGACTCATCGTACCCAGGTGAGCCATCAGGTCCTCAGTGGTGACGACTTCAGTCTGAGCCGGAAGTTTAGCCTGAAAACACACAGAGTTACTACAAAGTATAAATACTACCAAGTATTCAGTGAAGAAGAGTTCCTGCAAAGTACAAATACTACTTTTAGAAAAAGTACAAGTTGTAATACTGCAGTGTAGAAATACTCTGTAACATGTAAAAGTACCAGCTTAAAAATGTAGTTAAAGTACAAATTAAAAAAGTACTGAATATGTAGAATAACATATATTATATATATACACCCTATATATATATATATATATATATATATATATATATATATATATATATATATATATATATATACACAAAAAATGCACCTTTAAAAACAGAGTTTACAAAGTGCTTTGACAGATAAAGCAGCAAAAACAAGACAATAATAATAGAAAGAGGCAGACGATAAAAAAAAAAAAAAAATAAAAAAAAAAATATATATATATATATATATATATAAAAAATAATAAAAATAAAAAAAAATAAAAAAATAAAATAAAAAATATAAAAAAATAAAATATAAAAAAATTAAAAAATATCATAAATAAATAAATAAATAAATAAATAAATAAATAAATAAATAAATAAATAAATAAATAAATAAATAAATAAATAAAATAAAAGCAACGAGCTTTGTGTTTTAAGAATTGATTTAAAAGAGACACTGTCCCTTTAAGAAGTATTGTGATCACGCGTCAAACAGCTAACTTAATTATTACAGGTAAATTGTACTCATCATACATAGTATAATAACCCAGTTTAGAGGTAAACATCTGTGTTTTTGTACCTTCCAGCGGAGGAACAGAGTGTTCATGATGGCCAGCAGGGGGCAGGGCCCGTTCTCACTCTGAGTGATGATGGGAGTCTTCTTCTCCTTCCAGGTGATCCACTTCACCAGGTAATAGGCCGGCAGGGGAGGCCCCGCCTCCACCGGAGCAGCTGTGGAGGAGGAGGAGGCGGAGCAAACAGGAGGGGGAGGAGCCGCAGCAGCAGCGCCTCCTGTGGACAGGAGGATAACTACAGTCATATATAATTTGTTTTTTAGCAGGACTCTGGTTGGGACATTTAAAATGTTAAATGTCTCACCAGCAGCTTCCAGTGCCTCCTCGTCCTTCAGACCGGTGACCTCGGTGGACGGGACGTCCTCCACGTCCAGGGAGGTTCCTGCTGCCGCCACCCCGTCTGACAGCTCCAGGCTGGGGATGGAAAAGGACGCAGAGTCGGTGGATCCACGCTGGTCGTCTGAGCCTCCGACCACAGAGGAGCTGTCCTCCAGGTCCAAGTCTAGACCTGTATAGACACACAACACATCAGAGACCACAGAGGAGCTGTCCTCCAGGTCCAGACCACAGAGGAGCTGTCCTCCAGGTCCTTTATCTTTTGGAATAGTAATTATTGCAGGACATGAAGTCCTGGTCCTCTCAGCTGATCCTGGACCTGGTCAGACCCCTCACCTGGCTCTGCTCCTCGGTCCCGTCCTCCTTCAGTCTTGGCGTGTCTGAGTAGAACCGACAGAGATTCTTCTTCTGTGGTGACGGCGGTTATCGTCCCGTTCTCAGATGACAGCGAGGACGAATCTGGCGGTGTGGGCGTGGCCTCCTCCTGCTCCGCCTCCATCAGAACTTTGGCAGGAAGAGGCCCATCGGCGGTTACGATCAGTTCTTTGGAGACTCCCTCCTTGGGAGGAGGCGGCTCCTCGCTGTTGTGGTCCGTCAGCGGCGCCGTGCTGGACTCCGCCATCACGCTGAAGAATCGAGACACGGTGAGAACGACCAAAATAACACGAGTAGAAAATAAATAAATGAATCAAGACGCTGAAGGCTTCATCGGGTTTGTTCTGCTCTCAAACTTCAGAGAGTCGCTTTGAGAAGCAGGCGTCGCCACAACATGGCCGCCGCCCGTCTTCTGAGGGCTCACGAAACAAACGCACCTTTCTATCGGACTATGAACATGACGCAGAGTCTCTGACAGAAGTTAAGTCCGTCGTCGTGAATTAAATATATATAGGAATAAAGTTAAAGGCTTCTTCTTCTCTCCTGCTGACAGGAAGTAGTGAGCAGGATGAAGTCTCCGTCGTCGGTCAGAAGGAGGATTTTCTTCTTCAACACACTTCCTGTCAGACCTGAGGAGAAACACACGAGGACACATCATTAAAGACGACGTCATCAGTCAGGTGACACGTGTGGATTCATCATCAATATTCTGATGAGAGAGTTCAATCTGTAAACAAATCAATTAAAAATGAATCTAAAAACATTTCTCACAAACCAGAGACGTTCAGTCCACAAACACTGGATCCTACATTCCCCACAGTACACCTGGACAGTGTCCGTTGTCAGTGCCAGGACCGAGCCTGATGACATCACTATGACATCAGCTGATTTCACACAACGAGGAGAAAACATTTTAACTGTCAAAACAGATTCTATCATATATTCAGAACAACAAAAAGTACAATATGTACCTGATATGTAGTACAGTAGAAAGTACAATATGTACCTCTGAGGTAGTTTAGTAGTAGTAGTAGTAGTGATGGAGGAGATAATAATACATAATAGAGGCCATCAGACCACGTGACTGAGGACCATTAGTCAGCTAACACTAAACAGGTTCTTAAGTTTCCGTTAAACCTCACGAGTCTCTCCGGTTAAAGATGCCTCTCGGTGATAATTCGGTGCTGTAACTGTCGGTACTTCCGGCTGACAGCAGTCCTTCATTACAACGAGACAAACCAAGAAAAACTCCTCCGGGTCCGGCTTTAAAGCAGCTTTCAGCTCCCTGATGCTAGCTAGCTAGCGTTAGCTAACCTGACGCTAGCTATCTCCAAAGCTAAGTTAGCTCTTGTTCACACAAAAAAGAGCGACAACTCCGCCACGAGACACGACACGTGACACTTCTCCCTTCACACATCATAAAATAAATAAACAGTCGGTAAAATAAGAGTTGTATTACCGTGACGCTGCGCGGTGAGACGGACATGCTAACGTTAGCTGTTTACATGTCTCTCTGCCAGGCACACAAGAAGCCACGCCCACAGAAGAACAAACAACAACGCCAGCACACGTCATATCCGGGGTCTGGGGTTAGCCGTTTAGTCACCACAAGAAGAAATAACACAATAAAATGAAAACGCTTTTTTTAATCCGCAGTAAATGTCAAAGGTATGGAAGCACATTTACACAGCAACAAATAAATAAATTAAATAAAATTACAAAATAAAATTACAAAAAAAGATGAAAAGTTAGACTTGATAATAAAAATATCCCCATGGTAAAGATTATCATGAGATAGAAAGTAATAATATATATATATATGTATATATAATATTTAATAAACATCTGTACACCTTTAAGCTCAGTGACTCGTTCCTCCTGTTTCTCTGTAACATGATGAACCTGATGAGTCAACGTGAGATCAATTAAACTCGACTCAACTTGTCTGAAAACATTAAACAATCAAAGTCTCTTTGAGTTTTTAACCCTTTAATCACCAAAAAACCTCAGAACACTCAGACAGGAAACAAAAAGTTATCACTTGTGTCAGGTGTGTCTGTGTGTGCGTGTGTATGTGTGTGTGTCTGTGTGTGTGCGTGTGTGTGTGCTCAGCAGGTAGGGGCTTGCTTGTACAGTCATAGTCGGCATGGTAACAGGGCGGGCCTTCACCACACCTCTGAGTCCTGTTGGCTGAGAGACAGACAGACAGAGAGATAGACAGACAGACAGAGAGACAGACAGGTAAAGGTGTTAGAGTCCGCTCATAAACCCACTGTAATGTCACCAGGTGAGTCCTGAACGAACCTGTCTCACCCTACTGACCCGTCTCACTGAGCGTGGAGGAGCTTCCTGAGGGAGCAGATCTGCTGTGAGTCTTTAACTTTTTGGTTTCTATTGTTCATAGTTTGGTTTCCTTGAGTGTGACTGGAGATAAGATCTGTAAACATAACGAGACACGAGTCCGACTCACTTAAAGTTCAGCCTACATGTCGTTAAAGTAGTTAACTTGAGCTCTGAGTCTGTTTCAGTTATTTCTGACACTACGGATCCTCCTGTCGACGTAAACAGAAACACAGCAGACGACATCTGACATGTTATGGAAGTTATACATTAAATATAATGATGAGGACATTTGTTTTTATCAATATAATCTCTGTGTTTAACTAAATAAACTGTCAGATATTTTATTACTAATACTACTAAAGTATAGGAGCAGTATTTCATATAAAGAATACTCCATTACAAGTAAAAGTCCAACATTAAAAATATCTTCATGTTGTTAAAGTATCAAAACTAAACTCAATAACCATTCCCAGTGTTTATATAAGCATCTATATATTTATTATTAGTTGATTACTGATGTTACTTAAATACTGTTGGGTCATGTGATTTATCACAATACATCATATTTTATTATACAATCATTGAAAATAATAAAAGACCTTCAATAAACCTGAAGGAATTATTGTGCCAGAGATAACAAAACAACAACAACACAAGACTAGAGAACAATAGAGTAGTAAATATAAAGTGTTTAAGAAGTAATAATGACACAAGATAAATTCAGTCAAACTACAGTATAAATGTGTGTTCATGTCAGCAGGAAACAAGATGGAGTCCAGAGAAGAAGAACAAGAGGAAGACTCCCCGAGGTCAGAGTTCATCACTTGAGCTGTAATCGTCACTTTTGGTTTTTAGTCCGTCAGACATTTAACATTTCATAAAATACTTCAGAGTACCAAACATTCTCACTGTAGCTGGTGAAGCGGATCAGTTTTAGGTTCCCTCCTGGTATCAACATCTTTTTCTTCTTCTTCTTCTTTTAATGGTGGTTGGCAAACAGCCTTCAGGTGCTTTACGGCCACCCACTAATCTGGAGTGAGGACTCAAGGATACCGCGCTCCAATTGCCCGAGACGCATTTTAAAACCAATGTTACATTACAGTCATTTAGCAGACGCTTTTATCCAAAACGACTTACAATTCAGATTCTATCACGTAGGCACAGCTACGGGAGACATTTCGGGGTTAAGTTCAAGGACACGTCGACATGCGACTAGGAGAGCCGGGGATCAAACCGCCGGCCCTCTGATTGAAGGACGGCCCTGCTCTCCACTTACCCACAGTCGCCAAGTGTTAACAGAGTCTTAGAGATATAAACTGCTGAGTCGTCTGCAAATTGTCTGACACGATATTCTCTGTTTGTTTCAATTTCATTTAATATCATGTGAATGTGCTGCAATTAGATTCATATTTGTATCTCATGGTTTGAGCTCTCTTGATGTTCTTCTTATATTTCCTGTGTTTTATGAAATAAAAAGTACTTCTCAATAAAATCACCGTCAACATCACTAAAATTATACTGTTGATGGTGAAGAATAATCATTTCAGCTGTACCTGTTTTGAAGTAGCATGAAAAGAAAACAACTCAAGTAAAGTACAAGTACCTCAAGTGTGTACTTTAAGAGCAGTACTTGAGTAAATGTGTAAATGTACTGAGTTACATTCCACTGGTAAATAATACAAATCATTTCTGTGTTTGTGTGTGCAGGTCACCTGATGTCTTAACTACTACTACTGATACTACTACTAGTACTACTACTACAGCTGCTAGTAGTACTCTAACTACATCCAGGACTCCTGATGATCAGACAGGTATTCATTCAAAAAGATCACTGATATTTACTTTTTTCTTTTATAACCATCTCTCTTCTCTTCTTTTTGTGTTCGTCAGACGAGGAGACAGAAGAAGAAGAAGAGGATGAGGAGAAGGAGGGTGAGGAAGACAAGTCTATCTTCATCTCTTCTTCACAGGAAGCTCCGTCTGTCTTCTTCACGTCTTCTGTTTGTCTCCCAGCAGGACAACCAGAGCAGTCTAACCTCCACACAGGTAACGCTGTAATAATATTAATAAAAACAATAATATTAGTAGTAATAATCAGAATAATGCTTATTAATAACAATAATAATAATAATAGAAAAGAGTTTGTAAATTGCTGGAGGATGAGAGAATAGTTTTATTTCTACACTGTGATATAATTTTACTTTAATTATTCCACCACTTCCTGTATGTTTAAGATATTTAATATTTTTATTTTTGTAGTTTTGATGAGTTATCAGAATAAATCTGCTTCCCCGTGAGGATCATTTATTCTGCTGTCGTATTATTTCAACACTAGTTTCATATTTAACTGTGAAACTACATCTGTGAGTTTATTCTAAACTCAGGTGTCCCGGGCAGCTCCTCTTCCTCTTCCTCCTCCTCCTCTTCTTCTTCTCTCTCAGTTTCCTGTCTGACTTCCTGTCTTCAGGAGCCGTTGGAGACGAGTTTGTTTCAGAGCAGAAACAATCGACGACGACCGGAGACCGACCAGGTACATCAATAATACAGATCATTTCAATGACTTTATGGTCTTATGTTTTATGTTCATGTAAGTATTAGAGTTCAGACCCAATGTGTGACCTCACTTCCTGTCTGCAGCTCCACCCAGTAGTCTGGCTTTGTCACGACCAACGAAGAAGAAGAAAGTCCTGGTGGCTCCAGCTCTCAGTCTGTCTTTAGGTAATTAAATAATTCATGACACTAATAT
Source organism: Anarhichas minor (assembly GCF_050575085.1). Classification (NCBI taxonomy): domain Eukaryota; kingdom Metazoa; phylum Chordata; class Actinopteri; order Perciformes; family Anarhichadidae; genus Anarhichas; species Anarhichas minor. The sequence goes on along the minus strand of NW_027466499.1, from coordinate 773,662 downwards.
AATAATATTAATAATAATATTAATAATAATAATAATATATTGATAATTATAATAATAATGATAATAATGCTACTACTAATACTACTGCTAATAATAATGATAATAATAATAATGATTATAATAATAATGATTATAATAATAATGATTATAATATTAATAATAATAATAATAATAATAATAATAATGATAATGATAATAATGATTATAATAATAGGTCGCAGTGAGTCAACGGTTTCAGACGACTTCCCCTCGTCCTTCCTCTCTCCGTCACCTGAAGACGATGATGACACGGGGCCAGACTTCGACCTAGACGGTATGGAGACGCCCTCCGACAGCGAATCACTGTACTTCCCCATGTTCGACCTGGAAGGTGAGAGGTCAGAGGTCAGAGGTTGAAGGCGCTGATGGATGATGTAACCTCTTTGACGACATCACAGGGTTGTTTTCTCCAGATGACCTGCGGCGGCTCGGCGTGGCGTCCCGGCGTCGCAGAGCGTTCGGCTCCGGTCTCCGGTCCGGGTTTGACTCCCAGACCGGTTCTGGACGAGACCAAAGTGGACTGGGAGCTCTGGAGCGGGAGGACGTGGTGGACGGGGGGGGCACCAGGTGGCGCTGCTTCTCCACAGGTGACCCGCCGCAGGAGAGCCGGGTCAACATGAGCGTCCTGGAGCCGTTCCTCAGGGTGCTGTCTCACGGAGGTACGGGACGCTCTCACCTGTGTGACGCCTCACCTGGAGGATTGGTCGGCCATCTTTAACACCTTCTCTCACCGTCTCTCAGGTTACTATGGAGACGGGGTGAATGACATCATCGTGTTTTCTTCCTGTTACCTGCCAGAGAACCGTCTGGAGAACTACCAGTACGTGATGGACAACCTGTTCAGGTAGAAGACTTAACGTGACCCAGCTTATAAAGTGTGACCTTTGACTCAAACGTGAAGCTAGCGTTAGCATTAGGGAAGCCAGTTTCTCTTCTTTTTGTTTTTGATAGCTTGACGATGAACAGGTTCCTCTTTAAGATGAAACTAAATGAGCTGAAACACAAGAGGCGTTTTCTTTTTAGTCTGATGCTCGTTGACTCTGAGAACTTTGGCGCCACATTTTGACGCATTTAAAGTTATTGTGTCAGGAATTCTTTCTTTATTGCCGCATTTGATCAGGTCACTGCTCCGATAACCGACCATCAGCTGATGTTAGTTCTAAATAGTTCTAAAGAAACAGTTAGCCATTGACATCCCTAGTTAGCATGTCCAGCTAACTAGCTCACTACTTTCGTTAGTATCCGCATGTTACTTTTGAGGCTAACGGTTAGCATATCATGAGCTAACTACGTTGTCTTGCGGGGTTACCACCAGCAGGTCCTGGATGATGCTATATCAGAGGGCAGGCTAACGTTAGCACCTGTGTGTTTACTCTCCAGCAGTGGTGGAGGAAGTACTCGTCGTTTACTGCAGTAAAAGTATCTCTACCACAGTGTAGAAATGCTCCGTTACAAGTAAAAGTCATGCATTGAAAATCTTACTTAAGTAAGAAAGAACAAAAGTCTCAAACTAGACCTAATGTACCCAAAGTAAAGAACTCATTATGCAGAATAATAAATATAATAATGTTATTCTAATATATTATTGTATTATTACGTTAGCTGAGCTAGAGTTTGGTTTGCTAACATCTGTTTACCTGCTGTTAGCACATGAGTGACGGTCCACCTGTCTGTCTGTCTGTCTCTCTGTCTGCCTGTCTGTCTGTCTGTCTGTCTGCAGGTACGTGGTGGGAACTCTGGATCTGATGGTGGCAGAGAACTATGTGATGGTGTATCTCTGTGCTGGAGGTCAGAAGGACAAACTACCAGGAATCAGCTGGCTGAGGGAGTGTTACACCACCATCAACAGGAGGTAAAGCTCCCCTGTCAGGTGTTGTGTCAGTGTTTGTCCAGCAGGGGGCGTCAGATCTTCACTGTAGGAGGATGTGTCCGGGACGAACCCTTTAAAATAAAGAGAAGACATTTCTTACAACAAAAATCGGTTATAAACGTCCCAAAGACAGAGCTGTACTGGGTTCATTACATTGTACAGGTGTACCTAATAAAGTGGTCACTACTTTATCTCTACTTACCTGCAGACACACACCTGTACAGTGTCTGTTTAGCATCTAGAAATCAATATTAATGTTTAGTTTGTGATAAGTTTCTGACTGTAGCGCCTCATGCTCTAACACACCTGACCACGTCTAGACCACTTCCTGTTTCACTTCCTGTTTTGGTCCCTGTAGGATGGCCTGAGTGAACCCTTACAGTGTGATGATAACTGTGTGTGTGTGTGTGTGTGTGTGTGTGTGTGTGTGTGCAGGTTGAGGAAGAACCTGAAGGGTTTCTACGTGGTTCATCCCACCTGGTACATCAAAGCCCTCATCACCATCATCAAACCCTTCATCAGGTCTGCCTCTTCCTCCTCCTCTTCCTCTTCATCTTCCTCTTCCTCTTCTTCCTCCTCCTCTTCCTCTTCCTCTTCTTCCTCCTCCTCCTCGTCCTCTTCCTCCTGCATACAGAACTCACATGGACAGATTTCAGTCAATACGTAAACAGCTGGTTATCATTAGCCACGTAGCTGCTACGTTAGCACCATGCTAGCTGTTTGGCTTGAATGAAACTACAACCAACCAGAATATCTCTATTAATTAAAACTACCTAAAATGACAGAAAACATCTTTGGGGAAAAATATATTTGAGCTGTACTTTGATTTTTAGGGGGCGGGGTTTATTAGCAGTCACCAGGGGGCGGAGTTTATGATCCAGATGTTTGGGCTTCACTTTGGGCAGCTGTCATGTCGGCCATCTTTGCAGTCTAAATGACAACCCAAACTAACATTAATGTCTGTTCTTCTCCTCCTCTTCCTCCTCCTCCTCCTCCTCCTCATCCTCCTCAGCTCTAAGTTCAGCAGGAAGCTCCAGTTTGTCGACAGCCTCCAGGATCTTTCTCACTTCGTCCCTACTGAGCATGTGCAGATCCCAGACTGCGTCACACAGTGAGTGTTTCACGTCTGTTTAGTAACAACAATAAAAACAGTTGTTTGGATGGTTATTATTTAATTTTATTGTAAACATTCTGCTCAGATGTTTTATATATTTCATTCAAATGTGCAGTCATTCTGTGTACGACGTGTTTCTACCAGAGAACAGTGTGTTAGCATCTGAAAAACGTGTCCTCAGTCCTGTGATCTCCTCACAAGTTCATTCATGAATAATGTAATAAGCTTGTTTAAAACTCAAACTAACACGATGATGTCACTCCCTGCAGGTACGACCAAAACCTGACCAGGTGAACTCAAACCCACCTGGAGTCTCAGGTGAATGTGTAGCTGCCTCCTCTGCTCTTCTGCCTTCATAACTGCTTCATTTTAAACTGTAAGCATGATAGTTGCACTAAGAGAAAGCATGAAATGCATTTACCGACCATCACTGTGCATCTAAAACACATTTCATCATCTTGAATGAACAAGTTATGTATTATTATTATATGTTATTGTTAGCATAAGATAAACAAACTTTACAATGTGAGCAGATATCCACTCTTCGTTTCATATTTGACCACCTTTTACACATAAAGTGGCTTTTTTATGCCTTTAAAAGTTCTTCTATTATTGTTCGCTTTAAAGGGAATCCTTGTTTTTAGTGACACCGCTGGTCGTTAAGTGAACTGCACTCGGACTACAATAATGTGTCATATTTAAAAAACATTATTATCTGTAATGTTCATATATTTATTTGGACGTTTGTCTCCATACCAACTAGCTTGACTTTTGTAAATTACTTAATTAGCTAAAGTTGACGAAGCAACCAGCACCAGAGCTCTTGAAAATATCACCAATGTACCTCTGGAGTTACAACAACTTCCTGTTTTTCATAGTGCAAAATGGGCGCCACGCCGCGTCAAGGTCCTTGTATGAAAACTCACGAATTTGAAAAATAACTTTTCATCGTAAAGGTCTGAAGAGCATCCTGACCAAATTTGAAGTCAATCGCATAAATTCTGTAGGAGGAGTTCTTAAAAGTACAACGCATGAAAACGATGAAAGTTGCCTTAAAATGCAAAAAAATGGCAGAATTACTGCAGCGCCCCCTAGTGGTTGAATGGAATGAAACTCGCGATACCATTCTTTCCTTCTAGATCCCGTTTCTGATACTCAATCAGTGGATACCAAATACCGCTCCGAACACAGCTCTGACTAACGTTAGCATCTTAGCTAACCTAGCTAAGATGCTAACGTAGCTTAAATGAGCTGATAACATGATACCAGATGGGTGCTCACAGCATTTTAGACTGATACTGGTATCGTATCGGAACGATAGCAGCTAACATAACCACTCAGATTGGATTTTGCTAGCCATAACGTTAGCGAGTAAGTAGGCTAAAGTTAGCCAGCTAGCTGTAAGTTAGCTTCGCTGCATGGATCTCTGCTTTGTAACGTTAGCCGTTAAATGTAATTTGTGAACAGCTAGCAGTCAATTTAAAATCAGCTGACGTCATCCACTCAAGACTATAAGTATTATGCTACATTAGCTTCACACTGCCGAGCGCTAATGTCACATTAGCATCCAATCAGTTACAATCTGTTCACACATTGGCAATAAAAAGTGATCAATACTTGTAACACGAGCTGATGAGTTCAAGAGGTCTTTTGTTTTTGACAAAGGTGAAATCTTTGGATGCAGAATAAAATCATTTGGATCTTTTTAACTGGTGATTTCTGTCTCAGTGGGTCTTTGGTTGATTGAATCCATCCATTACTCCCTCAGGTTTTGATGTTTCTGAAAACAATTTTATCATCATAAAATCTGTAATTTTAATTTCTCTGAGACTGAAGCTGTTGAAACTCAATATAGCATTAATGCTAATTTGTTAGCTGATCGAACAGTAGATATGAAGGAGTTGTTATTACTAGCTGTTTACAGTCTTTATGCTAAGCTAAGCTAACCAGCTGCTAACTGTAGCTTCACATATTTGCAGGGTACTTGCAAACACCTTTATTATGTGTGTGTGAGGAAACACTGGGCCTTTATAAAGAACAGGAAAACATCTGTGTGTGTGTGTGTGTGTGTGTGTGTGTGTGTGTGTGTGTGTGTGTGTGTGTGTGTTGAACCCAGCGGCTGGTCAGGAAATGGAGCCTGATAGGAAGGAAGTGAGGTAGCTGCTGAGGAAACTCAATAAACAGGAACACAGACCTGTGTGTGTGTGTGTGTGTGTGTGTGTGTGTCGTCAGTCTCGGACCATATTCATTTTTTCACGAGAAACAAAAGAAAACTGTTAGCTTAGCTTAGCTGCTAGCCTGTCTAACTTACATGTTACCTGTTACTAGCTAACTGGCTAACCCAACTTTAATTAAAACACGTAGCTTCGATGCTAACTATTGCTAAAACTACAACCTGAGCAATAAACAATATCCAACATGCTAATCAGACTGATTGCTAGCTGTTTCCCTTTGCTTCCAGTCTTTGTGCTAAGCTAAGCTAATCATGTTCTGTCTCCAGCGCCTTACTGAACACAGACATGAGAGTAATAACAAATATATCATCTTCTTTGTGATTTAATTAGTATTTTTCAATGTAGGTTAGACTAAGTACAACAACAAAGAACTCTCATTTCCCTCCAGTATTTGTAACTAACAGAGTCCCAGTGTTCCCAGTGCTCCTCCATGACTCAGCTGGTTTATGATGAAACAGCTCAGTTCCCAGTTAGTCACCCTGTTAGCACGTTAGCTGTGACGTTAGCATGTTGCCATGTGAACAGACCAACTGTTCCAGTGACGCTAGTGACTCATTTACTGTATGACCTCTGTTTATACAGTTGTTCATAGCTTATAACACACACACACACACACACACACACACACACACGCACACACGCACACACACATTTAGCCTGTGGGCTTCCCACACTCTCATTTCATAACAAGCCACCAGCGACCACATCTTTGATTCTTCTACTCGTGTTGTTCCCTCCTCCTCAGCGCAGGAGTCTTGGTTTCTATGGCGACACACACACACACACACACACACACACACAGTATTACAGCACTGTGGTCTCTGCACAGCTGCTTGTAATAAAACATGATGTTGAGGTGAAGGAGGGGAAGCAGTCTGAAGTAGTGAACAAGGTCATAAGATAAGAAGTTGACGTAGTCGCCATGATGTCACTCGTTGGTTTGTGGACTGATGTCATGAAGCCTTGAGCTACCTGTCACTATCTTGTTTTTAGTCGTCGCTATTTAGTTTTTCAGCCGACGCTATCTTGGTTTTTAGCCGTCGCCATCTTGGTTTTTAGCTGTTGCCATCTTGGTTTTTAGTCGTCGCCATCTTGATTTTTAGCCATTGACATCATGGTTTTTAGCCGTCGCCATCTTGGTTTTTAGCCGTTGCCATCTTGGTTTTTAGCTGTTACCATCTTGGTTTTTAGCCGTTGCCATTTTTGTTTTTGGCAGACGCCATCTTGGTTTTTAGACGTCGCCATCTTGGATTTTAGCTGTTGCCATCTTGGTTTTTAGCCGTCGCCATCTTGGTTTTTAGCTGTTGACATCTTGGTTTTTAGCTGTTAACATCTTGGTTTTTAGCTGTTGACATCTTGGTTTTTAGCTGTTGACATCTTGGTTTTTAGTCGTCGCCATCTTGGTTTTTAGCTGTTGTCATCTTGGTTTTCGGCCGAAACAACAAAATATTTGATGGTTATAATCCCGATCATCACTGTGAACCTTCAATACACTTCAACACATGAAGTCACTTTAAAATAAAGCGCTCATCAACACACACAACAGAGGAAACAGCAGATTTATGGAGACACGTGTTACATAACCAGGAATAAAGTCATCCTGTGTTTCTGTTTCAGGCGACATCACAAAACCAAACACAAGACAAATGTACAAAAAGTCTTTCATGTCGAGTAAAGACTGTTGGTCTGTAATCTAAAAGAAAAGAGTCTTCAACAAATTCATATTGACTTCAAAGAGACACTCATGTTGGATTTAAAATAATATTAATTTAATGTTAAAAATTAAAATAATCAGTTGGACTGCGCTTTAAAAAATTCAGAACTTTAATCTCAGAATTGACTTTTCTTATATTATATGAAGCAACTGAAGTCCAGAAATATTAAATATACAAGTTATTATCTAGTTCACAAAACTTAGTATCTTGTTGGAGCAAGATATTTTGTGTAAATAATAATCCTGTTCACACAACAAAGTAAAGACAATTGGATCTTGTGGACAGAAGTGTCATCTTCTGGACTGGAGATAGAATCAGAATGTTTCTCAAATCCGACCTGGTGCCAGATCGTCATTGAATCAATCACGCGAACATGCATTTAAGCCTCGATGTCTCCTTAATAAAACACTCATTAAAATAAGTGACATTTTACAACCTGTTGTGTGTAAAAACTTTATATTTACAGAGAGAAGTTGTCATTGGCCTCCGGTCGATGTTAGCGGAACTGCAGCTGATTGGTTCACATCACATTAACGTTTATTTAAAGCACATAAACAGCCGCTGTGAGACAATAAACAGCTACAAATAAAAGCCTTTTTTTAATGAACTGAGGCTCATGATCTTTACAGACTCATATTATTCTAACTATGTGACATGAATTCAGAAAGAGACGTCACAATAATACAAACAGTTTAATAAATCAACATCTTTGATAAAAAATAAAACAAAACAGCAAAGAAAGCTTGAATCAGGACAAAATATATTCAGGTCTGTGTCGCCTTGAAGGGGAAGTTGTCTCCAGTGTTGGTGGACTGTAAGCGGGGGAGGGGAATCCCATGGGGGGGGGGGGGGGGGGGCGAAGAGTAAGAGGAAGAGAGGAACTATGGCCGTGATAAACAAAAGGAACCGGACTGTGGAGTCCTGAGAACCGGTGAGAGTTCAGAGGAGAACCGAGACTCTCTCATCCGTGTTGTCGCCGGCTGTAACTGCAGCAGAAACACCACAGAAGAAGAAGAATAAGAACAGCTGGTGTCTCATGTGATTCCTGTCTGTGGCCCCTTGTTTACAGTCTTATCAGCTGATCGGAGTCACATGACGTGGAATCAGCTGTTGTGGTCGACACATGAGGGTCGCTGAGTAACAAGAGAGTTTACATAACTCCCACGCTGTGAGGAGTCCAGTGAACGCACCAAGACTTTGATTGATCACTTTTATTATTGTTCTATCATAAATCTAAATAAATCAGTCGATGCTGAAATACTTTTATGGATCTGTTGAGGTCTTTAGTTTGTCAAAAAGTATTATATTTATATTTTTAATGGTATTTTATGATGTCAACACTAGTTCTGGTCATTTTTGGGGCTTTAATGACAAATTCAGGAGTTTAAATTCTATGATCAACATGTTGAAGTTTGACTTTAATATTACATAATATTAATTATTATTAATTTAATTAATATTATAAATATAACTATTTGGAGATGAACTATCTTTTTAAAATCAGACCAAAACAACTAAATAAATGAAATAGGATTGTAGGACTCACACTGCTTGAAATATTCAGACCTTAATAAAGTGACATAAAAGTATTAGGATGGTTAAATACAGAGAACACTGTGAGGAGTTTGGTGGGATGTTTGGATTTTAAAAAAGTGCTGGAATTAAACTTTCTGGGGGATTTGAACCGTCACCTATTTAATAAAAGTCCTCTTTGTTTGGCTGCTGATATTTAAAGAACCACGACCTTTTTCTAATATTAAAATCTACGTTAGCAGACAGAAGGAACAATCACACAGCAAAGCACCCAAAAAACAGCAGAAAATAAAGAATAACGTTCAAAAACTCAAAATATAAAGCAGGTAAACATTTGATCGTCTCACCAGCGGCAGAAAATGTTTTAAAGCAGAAATGTTTTGAACAAAAGTCCTGAAAATGTCCCAAAGTTATCAGTTCATCCACTTCTGTCTTCTTGGGGCCCAGAAAACGTCGGCCAGAGACCCGTTTAGGGCCGCGAGCCACAGTTTGAGTCGTCAAAAGTAAAAGTAAAAAAAAAAAAGAAGGGGGATTTTCTGATGGAAGTTTTGAACTGCGTGTCCAGATTTAAACTGGTGGGATTAAGAACATATGACATCACACAAACACACACACACACACACGTACACACACACACGTACACACACACACACACACACACGTGTACACACACACACACACACACACGCACACACACAGTAGAGGGACTTTCCTCTCCTAAAGTCTTTAATCATTCAGCACCAGCAGTGAAGCCTGTGCAGAGTGAGGCATCCTGGGAGTTGAGGTCCAATGATGTCATCACTGAGGCCATGTGACCAATGACCAGAGGCGGGGGGGAATACATAGCACAGCTGAGCAGAGTGAAGCATCCTGGGAACGTTGTTGTGGAGCAGAGAACGCTTCCCTATGAATGCTGGGAAATGTAGTTTCTTTTTATAAAATAAAAAGTTGTTTGACAATTTAAAGCAACACTTTTTTCTTCTTAAGTACAGACATTCTGTCATTCATCGCATATCCTGAATGAAACGGCATTCTGGGAAATGGAGTCCAGTGATGTCATCGCTCGGTTTGATTGAATACTGAAGGCTTTTTTTATTAGTTTTTTTATAATGATGGCTACTGATGTTCAGTTTGGGCTCGTAGAAAATGACATGATGGGAAGTGATGATCCTCAGAGGACCAGGACAACGCTCTGGTCGGGGGCACTTCAGCAGGGCCTCCGGTCGGGGGGGTCAGGTGTCGTTCAGAGGTCAGCAAAGGGTCATCATGAAGGAAAAGAAAACTACAAAAAAAGAAATAAATTAGAAGTTAATTATAAACGTGAAATATTTAAATCTGTCTTTGGAGCTTTTTGAAATGTTTTTGTATGAAAGTAAAAAGCTGACGCTCTTCAAAGGAAATGAAGATGTCGCTAAAGTTCAAGCACTGAAAGCAACTGAAGTGGCAGCTGAAACAGAAACGCTGACAGAAGTGAAGTGTTGGTCGAAGTGAACGTGTCGAAGAGCCGGTTTAAGTTCGAGCACTGAAAGGAGCCGTCAAAAAAGGAAAAGATATTTCATGTTTGGCTGAGGGAAGTTGAAGTGGAGTAAACATTCAATCATTTTACGAGATTCTACAGAAAACCTGAGAACGTTCAGCGTGTTCACGTGAACATGAAGTCGAAGCGCTGAAGGAAAGTGAAGTGTCAGTCTGAGTGAATAAAGGGATATCTCAGTAATTTACGTTAATTTGTGATTCATTTAAAAGTGTTTATCAGTTTTTTACACTGAAAAGAGTTAAAGTGTTAGTTCATGTGTGGCAGCATAACAAATAAAAGAATATGTGTGTGTGTGTGTATGTGTGTGTGTGTGTGTGTGTGTGTGTGTGTGTGTGTTTACCGGCTACAAGAGGTTGTTCCTGCCGTTCATATTCTGGCCTTTAGACCTCATCTGTTCCTGTACCGACCCCGACTGTACACACACACACACACACACACACAACATGATCAATATAATTGATTACATGTCAATAAAAACATCACTTATAGTGAATTAATTTCCAGACAGGTAGAAAGACAGGTAAACAAACAGACAGACAGACAGGTAAACAAACAGACAGACAGACAGACAGACAGACAGGTAAACAAACAGACAGACAGGTAAACAAACAGACAGACAGGTAAACAGACAGACAGACAGACAGGTAAACAGACAGACAGACAGGTAAACAAACAGACAGACAGGTAAACAGACAGACAGACAGACAGGTAAACAGACAGACAGACAGGTAAACAGACAGACAGACAGGTAAACAAACAGACAGACAGGTAAACAGACAGACAGACAGACAGGTAAACAGACAGACAGACAGGTAAACAGACAGACAGACAGGTAAACAGACAGACAGACAGACAGGTAAACAGACAGACAGACAGGTAAACAAACAGACAGACAGACAGGTAAACAGACAGACAGACAGGTAAACAAACAGACAGACAGGTAAACAGACAGACAGACAGACAGGTAAACAGACAGACAGACAGGTAAACAAACAGACAGACAGACAGGTAAACAGACAGACAGACAGGTAAACAAACAGACAGACAGACAGGTAAACAAACAGACAGACAGAGAGGTAAACAAACAGACAGACAGTCAGGTAAACAAACAGACAGACAGGTAAACAAACAGACAGACAGGTAAACAGACAGACAGACAGGTAAACAGACAGACAGACAGTCAGGTAAACAGACAGACAGACAGGTAAACAAACAGACAGACAGACAGGAAAACAAACAGACAGACAGACAGGTAAACAAACAGACAGACAGTCAGGTAAACAAACAGACAGACAGGTAAACAAACAGACAGACAGGTAAACAGCCAGACAGACAGGTAAACAAACAGACAGACAGGTAAACAAACAGACAGACAGACAGGTAAACAAACAGACAGACAGGTAAACAAACAGACAGACAGACAGACAGGTAAACAGACAGACAGACAGGTAAACAAACAGACAGACAGACAGGTAAACAAACAGACAGACAGTCAGGTAAACAAACAGACAGACAGGTAAACAAACAGACAGACAGGTAAACAGACAGACAGACAGGTAAACAGACAGACAGACAGTCAGGTAAACAGACAGACAGACAGACAGGTAAACAAACAGACAGACAGACAGGAAAACAAACAGACAGACAGACAGGTAAACAAACAGACAGACAGTCAGGTAAACAAACAGACAGACAGGTAAACAAACAGACAGACAGGTAAACAGCCAGACAGACAGGTAAACAAACAGACAGACAGACAGGTAAACAAACAGACAGACAGACAGACAGACAGGTAAACAGACAGACAGACAGACAGGTAAACAGACAGACAGACAGGTGTGGCGTCTCACCGGCTGCAGCCCTTCTGCCATCTCTCCTGATCCGATGTGTGTGAGGTGGATGAAGTTCGTCGGCTCTCCGATCGTTGTGCGATCAATCCTCCTCCTCTTCTTCTTCTACACCCACACACACACACACACACACACACATAATTCAATTAATAATATTTACTTACTGATATTCATTAAAAATATTCGTTGACACGAGACAAACTATTTTATTTAGTTGTTTAATAATTTTATGATTTTAAATATTTTCTTGTTTAATTTCAACGTTGCTTTACTTCATTTTATCTTTTTGTTTTATTATTATTTTTTGTTATTTAATTATTTATAAATATTTTATTTTGAACAATCGCAGATAAACAATAGAACTAAATGATGTCACAATTTATTTGTTTAAAATTTCACAAATAATCAGAAATCAGCTTTCTAATTAAAAACTACAAACTATTATCCAATAAGTTCTGTGGTGCGTTCAGGGACACCGTGAGCTCTGGCAAACGGCCCTTGAATGCCTCATTAAAACCTCGTTCTGTGCAGTTAATCCTGCTGATCCAGAATCATATTTAAGAAGATTAAATTCCTCCAGATTATTCAGAGCATTTATGTAACCACGACGATGATGATGATGATGGTGAAGATGATGATGGTGAAGATGATGATGAAGATGATAGTGAAGATGATGATGATGTTGATACTTTTTATAAAATCTCTTTACTGAAATCAGCTGGTTTCTCTGAACCTTTGACCTCCATCACAGTGATGAAGGAAGTATTCAGATCCTTTACTGCAGTAAAAGTACTAATACCTCACTGTTAAAGTACTCTGTTACAGTAAAAGTACTAATACCTCACTGTTAAAGTACTCTGTTGCAGTAAAAGTACTAATACCTCACTGTTAAAGTACTCTGTTACAGTAAAAGAGCCATTTTGTTATTGTTTTGTTTCTGTACAACCTCCCACCACTAGGGGGCGTAGTGCCGGTGTGAATCAGGGCAAAGGTATTATAATCAGTGGGGTCACTGGATACAGGTGGTCGCACATTTAATGAATGTAAATGTTATGATTTATTTGGTATATGTAGAGAAACTGGATAAGGACAGAGAAAGTGGTGGAACTCTGTTTATGTGAGAAATAAAATGCCTATAACTGGACTTCGTTATTTATGGCGTCAGAACAAACATTTCAGCAACCATGGTCACAGTCACTACAGTACTAATACCTCACTGTTAAAGTACTCTGTTACAGTAAAAGTACTAATACCACACTGTAAAAATCTGTGTGTGTGTGTGTGTGTGTGTGTGTGTGTGTGTGTGTGTGTGTGTGTGTGTGTGTGTAGCTTCACAATGGAACAAACAGAGCTCTATAAATACAGACGAGGAAGAGGAGGAGGAGGAAGGACTTCCTCTCCAGAATAACTGCCATTATTCACTACATGACTCTTTACAGTGCTGGAGGAAGTACTTACTGCAGTAAAAGTACTAATACTCGGTTACAAGCTTAAGTACTTACTACTTTGTTAAATACTTTGTTTAATGATTTGTTTAATAGTTTAACAGGTCATGTTATGTATTTCTATGAAAACCCTGAAGAGACTTGACTTCTGTGGCTTGTGTTTCTTTAGAACACTGCAGCTCTATTTAAGAATTCAAAGCATGAACTGATCACCACTGCGTTATCTATTAGCATTGATTAGCATTGATTAGCTGCTCCAATATTCATTTATTACGCCACAAAACAGATTTAGAGGGTCAGAGTTCAAAGTGCCCCGTTAAGAGGAAGTACTTTGCCCTGATAGAATACAAACTGCACCTTCTTAGTTAGTTGTGGTCTGGATCAGGTTCAGGTTCCACTCAGACCACTAACTAGTCCTCTTCACCTCTTCAAACTGTCTTTTAAAGTAAATAACTGAAAAAATAAAAATCAATAAAAACAACGAACACGGTATCCTGAGGATCATTCTCTCAAACAACTTGATGTGGTCCTCACACGTCTCCATCCTGGAGAAGAAAGACCATCAAGGAAAGTGAAGAAGCTCTCCTTTTACAGAGGAGCAGCAGAAACATCACAAACCGACATGAGATGTTCAGGGTCCAGGAGAATAGAGCTCTACAGCGGGGGATTAAACCCATCAGTGATATCGGTGACAACAGCTGCCTGCAGAGAGTTTAATGGATATTAAAGTCTGGAAAGAGATACAGAAGAATCAGCTGATGAACAGCAGACTTCAGATCAGCTTCTTTCCTCTGTGAGACTCCTCAACTCCTCCATTTAGAATGTCGTTTTTTATATTTATCTTATGTAGTAAAAGTTACTTTGACGTTCACCTGTTTTATTGATTGATCGTGAGCTCACTGATCTCTGATCAGTTCTTACTAATCTGTCATCAGCTCTCACTCTTTTGATTAAAACCACAGTTTAAAGTCTTCCAGCTGTGGTGTAACATCTGTGTAACATCTGTGTTACACAGCAGCAGCAGCTCAGGATTAAAGGAAGGTTCCCACATTTCTGGACTCTGTGACGTCCAACAAGAGGATTTATTTAAATTCTGGAATCGACACAGTTTACAAACTAACCAGGAGCTCGTTGACGAACACGTTACAGAAACAACAAACCCAACAAACAAACCACTCAGGGCGTCGGCCTCCGGTCAGAGGTCACAGTGAAACAGGAAGAGGAAGTTCTGCCACCTGTTTCCTCTTGAGTAACCTCCAGCTGTTGAGAGATTCACTGAACCTGATGAGGTCTGAAGGTTTCCATCACCGTTCAGACGGACATTATATTAAACTACAAATACCTGAAAACTAAACTAGGATCAAACATTTTCTATAGAAATGAAGGAAGGTTGTCTTTGCAGCTCACAAACATATAGTTCAAAAGCATGAATGAATGTGAGCTACAACAATATTTTAGCTTCCATTTGTTGACATGAAAAGTATGCAGAATGATTTCTTATCGGCTCTTGTGTGCAGGGAACTCATGGATGAACAGATAAATATCACTGGATTACTGTAATACTAGAGAAAACCTAAAAACATGAAGATTCTCAATGGAGTTCTGCAGAGTCTTTTTACTGTGATTTTCAAGTGGAGTTATAGACATTTATTCACAATGGACATCAGATTAATCGGGAAGTGTATGTTGCACTGAATCTAAAAATATATGAATCATGTCTGTGTGTTCAGATTCAACTAAGTTATGACGAAGAAGGAGCATGATTTTCTCTCCACACGGTTCGGAGAGGAACCGAACCGTGTGAGGACCGCTGACCTCGACATGGTTTATGAGGACATTCAGGTTAAGATAAGGTAAATTGTGTGTGCGTCTCACCGGCGGTGGTTTGGCCACCACGCAGCAGCCCATCTTGTGCCAGAAGTCACTCATGCTGACGCTCTGTCGGTCCAGCGGCCGGCCACCGCTCTCTGCTGCCGCCCTGCAGGCCGGGGGAGGAACTGCAGCCTGAGGATAATCCTGGGGCATTCAGATAAAACACGTAGAAAATAATCCCTCCTCAGAACGAAAACTGTCTGGTGAACAACGCAAAAATAGAGAAAAATGGCAGAATCCCAAAATCCGTTAAAAGTCCACTGTAGAAAAATAATAATGAAAAATAAAGTAAAAACAAAAGTTTGTGTTTTGATGTCCAAACTGTGACGACGGCTTCAGTTTGATCTGTGGAGACAAAAAATAACCAAGTTAAAGACACATTTTTTATTAATCTACCTGATTTGAAATTATTTATTAAACTTAATTATGTGGAATGTTTTTGTGATTTGATTTTACATTTTTTCTTGTCTTTTCTGTGATCTTTAACATTCCACTTATCACCACATGGAGGTTAATAAATTACTTCTGTCTGTCTGTCTGTTTGTCTGTCTCTCTGTATGTCTGTCTCTCTGTCTGCCCCTCTGTCTCTCTGTCTGTCTGTCCTTCCAGTAGAAACAGAATCATTAGTGTCTCTCAGGATGAAGGAAGTTCACAGATGATTGATCGTGTTGGGAAATCTTCTGCTGGTTGATGTAAATTCAACTTTAGCAATCAGGCTGATTGTTGTTTGTTTTTTCTCACTAAAGAACATTTAAATCTGTCAAAGATTCACGATCTGAGACACAAACTGTGTCCAACAACTATAACTTGAAGTGTAAAAAGACATTTGTGATCACAGTAAAAATAACAAACAGAAGGTGTCTGGATTTAATCAGATAATCTAAAACTGTGACAGGTGGCAGGTTATACTAAAGGGGGTGAACTGGACTGATGTGGTCTCTACTGGTTCTAGTCTGCAGCTGAATGATCTGAGACCCAACGACAACAAACGTTTTTCTGAGACATAAGACCTTTAATTCTCGATATATTCCTAAAGTGGTAGTCGGCTGATTGTCTTGTTAATTGTATTCATGTGGATGTTAACATTTCTGTCCTGGTTTATAGTCTTTAAAGATGGAGGCTGACTTTTAATCTTAGTCTGTTTCATCTTTATCTCACCCTTTGTTTAACACACCGACCCAGAGTCCTAAATATATATAATATATAAACATGTGTGTCGTCTGCATAAAGTGAGACTTTTTGTTTGTTATTTATAATCTAAGATATTGAACAGAAGAGGTCCGAGGGCGGAGCCTTGGGGAACTCCACATGCCACGTTTTTACACCACAAAGTAGTCCCTGTACGTCAAATCGGATTCAAACCAGTTCAGCTCTGTGCCAGAAAGTCCCGCCCAGTTTACCAGTCTGTCCACTAACATGTTGTTGGGACCGAAACTCTTCCCTTTACTGTTTTTAAGTGGACATCATATTATTTCAAAGTTATGTGAAGTAAACTGAGATTGTTTAAATTAACAGTTTTAATCTGTAATTCCAGTTCAGATTAGAAGCAGAGGGCTTTATTTTGGAAGGTTTATGTGAGTGTTCCTGTAATTCCTCTTAAATGAATCATAGATTTAAAGGAATTGATTACATTCTGAGATAAAAATGTAGAACGTTTGGGCAAACAGTCAGAACACAGTCTCACTAAAGAGTTCTGCAGGAATGAGTCCTAAAACCAGGAATGAGTCAGCATTATTTCACTTCCTGTCCAGTCATTGTGTTTCTGAAATCATTAGATGTCTGAAATCAGGTCTAGTGTTTAACACCAGCGTTTAGTTCTCTGATTATAAAACAGGTCAGTGAACGCCCCTCTGGTGAATCTTAAAAAGAGTGTAAAGAAGACGACTAAACATCCTCACTAGAACTCTAGTCCTCCTTTAGCTTAGAGGAGGAGACGTGAAGTCATGTGACCTCCTCGTCCCGACTCCTTGTCCTGTCTCTTTGTCCTGTCTCCTTGTCCTGACTCCTTGTCTCCAGAATCTAATGTAAGAATCTGATTGGTTGTTTGTGGAGGAACCAGTGATGATGACTTCCTGTTGGACTACAGAAACGCTCCATCGCTGGAGCTCTTTTTTGAATTAAGGGAGAGCATAAATTACCAAAGAGAGAGAGAGAGAGAGAACAAACCAAACCTGTAATCATGACTCATCATATCCTCTCATTCTGTTAAATACCTTCATCGTGTATTTATATAGTTTATTGTACTGTTGCTGGCTGCTTATTAATAATATTAAACCACTCATTGGTAAATAAATAAATAATTAAATAACAGAAAAATAAATATAAAATCTCCAAAACAATGTCCACAGACTCACACTTGGTCCTCATAACGATAGAAGAACAAGAACACTTTCTGTGAGAAGCACAGTGAACACATTAAGTCTGACTAAACACTGGGTGTGGTCCAAACACACACACACACACACATTCACTGAGGCTTGTAAAGTTTAAATTAAAGAGTTGTTTTGTTCTTGTATTCAGATGAAACAAACTGATCCTGAGACGTCAAAGTGAACTCACACGCACACACACACACACACATTCACACACACACACTCAGGTGAGGTGTGACTCATGATTATTAATGACTCATTTATTCTTTATGAATTCTTTATTGTTGATCAGGCAGAGAGGAGCTCCTTCTCTGAGACATGAAGGGTTAAACTTTCTTCAACACGTTTCAGATGATAAAAGAAGAATGTGAGCAGAAACAAGTCACTTCATGTTTCAGAGAAAACGTCTCAATGGATCTGTTCATTTCTAGAGGTGGAAACTAACTCAGTACTTCTACTCCAAGTACTGTGTTTTTTCTACTTTGTACTACTACATCTCACTCTGCAGATTCAGTAGTTGTACTACAGTACAGTACATAAGTATGTGTACTTTTACCACCGACTCGTTCACCGTTAAACTTCCTCAAACATCAATTTTTTCCTCTGAGCTCCACAAACTCAAACTGACAGCAGGGCAGACCGTACCATCTGTAGAGGGGGGGGGGGGGGGGTAGTGTGTGTGTGTGTCTTCTCCACAGTTTTCCCGTTGTTTCTCCTCACACTGACATCATGGGACAAATATTCACACACACACACACACACACACACACTCTCTCTCTCCTGGTCATGAGGTTTAAATAGACGCAGGAAGTCTAAACTGCTGCTGTCCTGTTAGACATGTTCGACACACACTCACACACACATTCACACACACAGACACACACAAAGCTGTGGACATGAGGAAACATGGATTCATTAAAGGGTTCTTCCTCTGGAGAGCAGGAATGACACATTTGTGTTTTTAAAGCTTCTGTTTCTGAGCTTCAGAAACCTTTTATTGAACTGTCCAGTTGCATTGTGGGAAATGTAGTGTTACTGGAGCTGCGACCTGAGAAACAAACAAAGACTCACATGACGATGACGGAAGACAAACCTTTATTTAAACAATCTTTGTCTCTTCAGGAACATCAGGAGTTTTCTGTATTTATCAAACTGATAGAAATTGAATATATAACAGTAAACAGGTTGGTCTCATCCAGCAGGTATATATATATATATATATATATATATATAACATTTCATACCTGGGCCTTCAGTGCTGGTCTCCAGTTGAACCTCCTCCTAATAACCTCATTATGACGCCACAGCTATGGTTATTATTTGTTTCGTGTAAAAATGAAGCTCAACACCTACAAACACACTAACTTCAGAGTGCAGGTACATGAATACACGCATGACGGGATGCTGCGTAATTAATGGACAATGCATAAAGTCAAAATCAATCCACCAACAGTGCAGCGCTAAAACACGTATTCCACCGCACACTAAAGAGCACGAGCCATTCAAATATTATTAATATCAGAGGGAACAATATCAACCGTATCATGAAAACGACACCATAGACAAACTAACAGAGCAGTAACACGATCACTCCCTCCAGGAAATACACGACTCCGTAGTTCTTGTTACTGACGGATTCATTCGTCTGTCAACACCGAGAGGGAAAATGAGTCCACTTGAAAACACATGAACCTTCAAAGATGATCACTTTAACACTTAAACTTAACTTTAACACTTTGTGCGAGTATATAGACAGCTGCCGCTTCACGTGTCTTCTTGTTGCTGTACACCGGCTAAATGTGTCCCCAGTGCAACATAGGACGTAACAATAGTTCCTATCACATATAAAACCGTCTTCATAAAAACAAGTTGTACAAATAATAATATATAAACAAGCATATTAAAGCTACTGCAGATGTAAAAATAACAGCAGTGGAGCCTCCAGTTGTATTTCTTGAACACGTTTTAATGCGTTTGAGGCTGAAGATGTCCGCTCCACAGAGGCAGCAGATATTGGGATTGTCACCGCCCAACATGTCAGGCTAGCCCACTGACCAATCACGTACTTGTAGGCCAGCTAGCAGTCTCTGACAGTCAAAGAATACGCCCAACATGTCAAACTAAAGATCTGATTGGTTGAACACTATGACAATCAACAATATCGTCCCCATTCACTTAAACTGCACATGGATTCACTTGTGAGTCTGCAGGCCTCTGCCTCTGTTCTTACCTAGAGACACAGAGGTGAGATCTGATTGGATAAAAGCTCTACTTAAAACAAGCTGCACTGGAAGCAGAGCAACTGAGGAAGACAGTAGCTGTGCAATGAGAACATAAGATAATAGGGAAAATATTATTATAAATTATAATACATGTAGTGTATTTAAGAACAATTATTAAATTATAAAATAGCTATAACTTTGTGATTCTGTTTAGGCCCACCACTGATATATATATATATGTATACATATAAGAAATAATGCACCGTAATTCGTAGATATTCCACGACATTGTTTACATATGTTATCGTTACGTTATAAATCAATGTTGATTTATTTATCACATAACTTCAGTGACATCTCTTCTGTAGATATTTAAACTCAAACCATCTTTATTCAAACCTAACTAAGTATTTTTGTTATTGTAACATTTTGTATATATAGTCATAATAAATGATAATATATAATACATTAGTTAGTAATTGCATTTTTTATTATTTGCATTTGATTTTATATTACTATTAATAATAACAATATATATTATTATTATCATCAGTGGGACAAACTTCTACCAGCTCCAGTTTGACTTTCTTTATGTTTCCATTTGTTTCTATTTATTTTTATGTTACAAGATGAATGAAATGAAACATTACTGTATGTACATTTACTGTACTTATATACATATACCTGTACAAGTATACATACAGAAAGTATGTGCAGTATGTGATCAGCAATTTAAGTTTTACTGCTATTCTGACTTTGATTTAAAACTTCACAAACTTCCTCGTTTGTAAACTCAGACGCTCACTTCCTGCTCCAGACGCTCACTTCCTGTTCAGCACAAAGAGGTTTGTGATAAGAAGCAGCATGACATGTGGTACTAGTACTTCTACTGCAGCAGGGCATCAGAGTACTAACACAAGGAGCTTATTCATTCAGACTTTTAACGGTTTCTCTTCTGTTCAAACACAACATGGAAAATCAGAATCACACAAACTCTAAAGTGGCTCCAGACTTCTGAGCTGCTTCTACTTCCTGTTCACTGGTTTACTTTTTAAACTAAAGAAGAAGAAAAGACGTTTCACTGAAAGGACAAATGTTAAACATATAATATAATAAAGTGTCCTGTAACAATATGAAAACAGTATTTTCATTTAATGTGTTAAAAAGTTTTAGCTGTTTTTTAAAGTTGTTCTTCAATTAAATCTCAGTCTGAGCTAAAGGAACAGTGTGTTCAGTAGACAGCCGGTTAGCTTAGCTTAGCATAAACACTGGAAACGAAGGGAAACAGCTAGCGTGACTCTGCTCTAAAGCTCACTGACGAACATGTTTGTTTAATGGAAATGTTAAGAAATTACAGTT
>NW_027466499.1:700000-750000 GCF_050575085.1 Anarhichas minor | reverse complement strand
CAGAGTCCTTAAATGTGAAAAAGTGACTCATAATGAAGCGGTTTGTGATTCAGACTCAGATCGTCTCTGAACTGACTCCAGACCTGTCACCGTGTTTCAGAGACAGGACACTTTTAGCTCCTGAAGCATTTTATCTGAATTGCTCCTGATCTCTGCAGCTAGGCTAGATGGAGCTAGGCTAACAGTTTCCCCCTGCTTCCAGTCTTTGTGCTAAGCTAAGCTAAGCTAACCACATCCTGGACACAAAGTGATGAAACTTATTGTCTGACACACAGATTTAGTTGATGAAAGAAAGAAGAAATTCAAACTACCTGAAGACTCAAAAATACAAACTAGCAAAGATGCTAATGAGAGCAACACCGGTGTGACAGTTAATTCTGCCCCCCATCAGATTTTGTGACCTGATTAAGAACCAAAGGACGGTTAACAGAAAACAGTGTAAAATAAACAGCAAAGGACTTTATATTTTACTGTACATTTTAATATGTTTCTACTTTTTGCACTGTGTTGATTGTTAATGTGATGCACCACTCGTCATGTCAAATTCCTTGTATGTGCAACTTACCGTGGCAATAAACAGTTCTGATTCTGATTCTGACTCAATAATCCCTTAATTTACACTCATATTTAAATAAATGTGTTATTATTTCTTTAAAAATCAAAAGTCTGCAGGTTTATTAACTTGTTATTACATGTGTTCTAGTTGTAATAAGTATAATAGATTAAATAAAACCCTTAAAGTGTCTTCGTTTCATTTAAAATGTCTCACAGAGAAGTCTCCTTCACCTGAAGGAGAGAGCAGAGCTCTGTCCTCTCTTTGGAGCTGAAGTTCTTTAGCTGCATGTTGACGTGAAGATGAAGCAGATTGAAGAATAAAGACTCACCGGAGGAGATCAGACAGGAAGCAGAGCGTCGGACTGGAAGCTGCAGACTGAGACCAGAACCAGCTGTAGACCAGAGTCTCTCTCTCTCTGTCTCTCTCTCTCTCTCTCTGTCTCTCTGTCTCTCTCTTTCTCTCTCTCTCCCTCTCTCTCTCTCTCTCTCTCTCTGTCTCTCTCTCTATCTCTCTCTCTCTCTCGCTCTCTCTTTGAGGTGTGGCTCCAACCAGGAAACTGACACAGATTTCCTCTCAAGGACTTCCTTTTCTCTCTCTCTCTCTCTGTTTGTTTCCAGTCAAACAGCTCCTCCTGCTGACTCAGCACACTCGGTACATTTATGTTTCATGTTTCATATTTCTATTTTTTACAACATAAAAACAAAGAAGAAGAGTCCACGTGAGGATGACGAAGGTCCAGGATGAAGGTTAGAGTACTGGAGTCAAAGCACAATAGAGAACAATAGAACAGCTTTAACATTAAAGGGTCCCCCAGCTCTTAAAGGGACAGTGGTGATGTTCAGATGTGTGAGTGTGTGTGTTTGTGTGTGTGTGTGGGTGTGAGTGTGTGTGTGTGTGTGTGTGGGTGTGAGTGTGTGTGTGTGTGTGTGTGTGAGAGCCAGAAACATATACCGAACACACCGGAAATTAGCACGTCTTTCAAAATAAATGTGTAACTTTTGAAGCTCAAACTAAGCATGTCTTCTTAAATATTGTTAAAATAACAATATCAATTAAATATCATATTTCATATTCATTTATTAATCCTTACATTTAACATATATAAAAATATACACTTAGAACTAAAACATTTAACACGTTTTTCTATCTTCTTCATTTTGATTTTAATATTGATGGTTTTTTACTTCCTCTTTAACCAGCACAACATATAGCATGTTTACACTTTTTAGAACCATCATAATGTGAATTGTTTTATTTTATGATAGCTGTGATTTAACATATAAACTGTTTAGAGTTAGACACTTTGTTTAAAATAGTCACTTGAGCCTTACAGTGCTTCTGGTTCTAGCAGGATCAAACCAGTTACCACCAGTTACATTCTGTGTCAGCTCTAGAGAGAGGAGGACTCATGTGTGAGTGACACATGAAATGAAGGAGGTGCCAGCCTTAGAGCAGCATAAAAAGCAGCAGGAAAACTGTGAGATTGGGGCTTCTCCCCCAACTAGAGAATGGAAAAGTCAGAGAGCTGACTGAAGAATACCTCATTACAAAATCAGTGAAGGCTGACAGAGAGGAATGCTAGAGTTAGTTCTTGTAGCCACTGTAACCATTTCATTGAATTGAAATTGTTGTATGTGAATCTTGTATGAAAACCAGAAATAAAAACACAGCCTTACATTTAGTAAGAGATTGAAACCAAAACAGTGTTCTGGTCCTTTAGAACCATGTACCCCTCTTCCCCTGTCCGTTAACGGTGCGATAAGATGTGACGACTGAAACATGCAGAGGAGCTTAAGGTGAGTTCTCTGGGTGAAGACTTGGCAGTGTTAGTCATAAATGGTGAGAATGTTCACAATAGGCAATAGTAAAGTATAGACGATGTACACTTTAAGGTGTTTTACAACTAAAAGTTTATTGTTTTTATTGTTATTTCTTTTGTGTTTCTGTTCATTCACTGTTTTTTTTTATGCTTACTAGTTATTTTATTATAGTTTGTTTTAACTATGTTTTTTACTATGTACTGGCTCTGTGGCACTCTGAGATTTGTTTTATGAAAAGTGCGTTACAAATAAAATGCATTATTATTATTATTATTATTATTATTACCTCATACTACATAATAAAGTATTTTGGTAACATTAATATGATATTTGATTATTGCTCTGCGTGCCTTTAAACTGTTTCATGTTTCATTATTTCAGGGACTACAGATCAAATAATAAAAATGAAATATTAACTTATGTTTAAAATCACTTAAACAGGCTTTTTTCTCTCTAATGTGTAAACATGTTGGAGTGTGTTTATTAAAATCATAAATGAGTTAATCTACTAAAGAGAGAAAAAAGTAAAAGCACGAACTACCCAGGGCTTTTATTTTGAAAAGTCCAAACGGAAACCCTGGTGTATATTCAGGTGAGCTTGACGCGTGCGCAGAGCTCTTTTAACCTGCAGCAGCAGAGCATCAGCGTCTGAAGCGACAGAGGGGAAAGAGGCAGAAGAACAAAGAAGAAGAAGAAACTCTCAGAAACCTTTTATTTTCTCACCGGAAACACGGAGGTAAACACACGTCACTCACGTACCATCCTTTCATGTTGACCGACACGTTCCGTCAGAGGAACCTGCTGCTCATTAAACCCTTTAAAAAGACAAACGTCATGTCAACATCTGAATATTTAACGTTCAAATCTGAATATTTAAGTTTGATTTAATGTCAGTAAATCATCGTGTAAATTCGGCTTTTATCGGCTGCATCATCGGCGCGTGCATGAGCCAGAAGAAGCCGATGATGAGCCAACGCCTCTAAAACAACCAATCAATGAGATCAATGCATCCCTCAGTTTAAACACATAATCAATAACAGAAACAAATTAATATATATGAATCATAAATCATTGTGTCGTCGGTCATCATCAGAATGAGACTGTGGACCAACAGAATAAAGCAGAACGTTAAATCCTTATTCTGGTGATGGTAGTCTGGTGAAGGTAGTCTGGTGAAGGTAGTCTGGTGATGGTAGTCTGTGATGGTAGTCTGTGATGGTAGTCTGTGATGGTAGTCTGGTGAAGGTAGTCTGGTGAAGGTAGTCTGTGATGGTAGTCTGTGATGGTAGTCTGGTGAAGGTAGTCTGTGAAGGTAGTCTGGTGATGGTAGTCTGTGATGGTAGTCTGGTGATGGTAGTCTGGTGATGGTAGTCTGTGATGGTAGTCTGGTGAAGGTAGTCTGGTGAAGGTAGTCTGGTGATGGTAGTCTGTGATGGTAGTCTGGTGAAGGTAGTCTGGTGATGGTAGTCTGGTGATGGTAGCCTGGTGATGGTAGCCTGGTGAAGGTAGTCTGGTGAAGGTAGTCTGGTGATGGTAGTCTGTGATGGTAGTCTGGTGAAGGTAGTCTGGTGAAGGTAGTCTGGTGATGGTAGTCTGTGATGGTAGTCTGTGATGGTAGTCTGGTGAAGGTAGTCTGTGAAGGTAGTCTGGTGATGGTAGTCTGTGATGGTAGTCTGGTGATGGTAGTCTGGTGATGGTAGTCTGTGATGGTAGTCTGGTGAAGGTAGTCTGGTGAAGGTAGTCTGGTGATGGTAGTCTGTGATGGTAGTCTGGTGAAGGTAGTCTGGTGATGGTAGTCTGGTGATGGTAGCCTGGTGATGGTAGCCTGGTGAAGGTAGTCTGGTGAAGGTAGTCTGGTGATTGTAGTCTGTGAAGGTAGTCTGGTGATGGTAGCCTGGTGATGGTAGCCTGGTGAAGGTAGTCTGGTGATGGTAGTCTGTGATGGTAGTCTGGTGAAGGTAGTCTGGTGATGGTAGTCTGGTGATGGTAGCCTGGTGAAGGTAGCCTGGTGAAGGTAGTCTGGTGAAGGTAGTCTGGTGATGGTAGTCTGTGAAGGTAGTCTGGTGATGGTAGCCTGGTGATGGTAGCCTGGTGAAGGTAGTCTGGTGATGGTAGTCTGGTGATGGTAGTCTGTGATGGTAGTCTGGTGATGGTAGTCTGGTGATGGTAGCCTGGTGATGGTAGCCTGGTGAAGGTAGTCTGGTGAAGGTAGTCTGGTGATGGTAGCCTGGTGATGGTAGTCTGGTGAAGGTAGTCTGTGAAGGTAGTCTGTGATGGTAGTCTGGTGATGGTAGTCTGGTGAAGGTAGTCTGTGAAGGTAGTCTGGTGAAGGTCGTCTGGTGATGGTCGTCTGGTGAAGGTAGTCTGTGAAGGTCGTCTGGTGATGGTAGTCTGGTGATGGTAGCCTGGTGAAGGTAGTCTGGTGATGGTAGTCTGGTGATGGTAGTCTGGTGAAGGTAGTCTGGTGAAGGTAGTCTGGTGATGGTAGTCTGTGAAGGTAGTCTGGTGATGGTAGCCTGGTGAAGGTAGTCTGGTGAAGGTAGTCTGGTGAAGGTAGTCTGTGATGGTAGTCTGGTGATGGTAGTCTGGTGAAGGTAGTCTGGTGAAGGTAGTCTGGTGATGGTAGTCTGTGAAGGTAGTCTGGTGATGGTAGCCTGGTGATGGTAGCCTGGTGAAGGTAGTCTGGTGAAGGTAGTCTGGTGAAGGTAGTCTGTGATGGTAGTCTGTGAAGGTAGTCTGGTGAAGGTCGTCTGGTGATGGTAGTCTGGTGAAGGTAGTCTGGTGAAGGTAGTCTGGTGAAGGTAGTCTGTGATGGTAGTCTGTGAAGGTAGTCTGGTGAAGGTCGTCTGGTGAAGGTCGTCTGGTGATGGTAGTCTGGTGATGGTAGTCTGGTGATGGTAGCCTGGTGAAGGTAGTCTGGTGATGGTAGTCTGGTGATGGTAGTCTGTGAAGGTAGTCTGGTGAAGGTAGTCTGTGATGGTAGTCTGTGATGGCAGTCTGTGAAGGTAGTCTGGTGAAGGTCGTCTGGTGATGGTAGTCTGGTGAAGGTAGTCTGTGAAGGTCGTCTGGTGATAGTAGTCTGGTGATGGTAGTCTGGTGATGGTAGTCTGGTGATGGTAGCCTGGTGATGGTAGTCTGGTGATGGTAGCCTGGTGAAGGTAGTCTGGTGATGGTAGCCTGGTGAAGGTAGTCTGGTGAAGGTAGTCTGGTGAAGGTAGTCTGTGATGGTAGTCTGTGAAGGTAGTCTGGTGAAGGTCATCTGGTGAAGGTCATCTGGTGAAGGTAGTCTGTGAAGGTCGTCTGGTGATGGTAGTCTGGTGATGGTAGTCTGGTGATGGTAGCCTGGTGAAGGTAGTCTGGTGAAGGTAGTCTGGTGATGGTAGTCTGGTGATGGTAGTCTGTGAAGGTAGTCTGGTGAAGGTAGTCTGGTGAAGGTAGTCTGTGATGGTAGTCTGGTGAAGGTAGTCTGGTGATGGTAGCCTGGTGATGGTAGCCTGGTGAAGGTAGTCTGGTGAAGGTAGTCTGGTGATGGTAGTCTGTGAAGGTAGTCTGGTGATGGTAGCCTGGTGATGGTAGCCTGGTGAAGGTAGTCTGGTGATGGTAGTCTGGTGATGGTAGTCTGGTGAAGGTAGTCTGGTGATGGTAGTCTGGTGATGGTAGCCTGGTGATGGTAGTCTGGTGAAGGTAGTCTGGTGATGGTAGTCTGTGAAGGTAGTCTGGTGATGGTAGCCTGGTGATGGTAGCCTGGTGAAGGTAGCCTGGTGAAGGTAGTCTGGTGAAGGTCGTCTGGTGATGGTAGTCTGGTGAAGGTAGTCTGTGAAGGTCGTCTGGTGATGGTAGTCTGGTGATGGTAGCCTGGTGAAGGTAGTCTGGTGAAGGTAGTCTGGTGAAGGTAGTCTGGTGATGGTAGTCTGGTGATGGTAGTCTGTGAAGGTAGTCTGGTGAAGGTAGTCTGGTGAAGGTAGTCTGGTGATGGTAGTCTGTGAAGGTAGTCTGGTGATGGTAGCCTGGTGATGGTAGCCTGGTGAAGGTAGTCTGGTGAAGGTAGTCTGGTGAAGGTAGTCTGTGATGGTAGTCTGTGAAGGTAGTCTGGTGAAGGTCGTCTGGTGATGGTAGTCTGGTGAAGGTAGTCTGGTGAAGGTAGTCTGTGATGGTAGTCTGTGAAGGTAGTCTGGTGAAGGTCGTCTGGTGATGGTAGTCTGTGAAGGTAGTCTGGTGAAGGTAGTCTGGTGAAGGTAGTCTGTGATGGTAGTCTGTGATGGTAGTCTGTGAAGGTAGTCTGGTGAAGGTCGTCTGGTGATGGTAGTCTGGTGAAGGTAGTCTGTGAAGGTCGTCTGGTGATAGTAGTCTGGTGATGGTAGTCTGGTGATGGTAGCCTGGTGATGGTAGTCTGGTGATGGTAGTCTGGTGATGGTAGCCTGGTGAAGGTAGTCTGATGAAGGTAGTCTGGTGATGGTAGCCTGGTGAAGGTAGTCTGGTGAAGGTAGTCTGTGATGGTAGTCTGTGAAGGTAGTCTGGTGAAGGTCATCTGGTGAAGGTAGTCTGTGAAGGTCGTCTGGTGATGGTAGTCTGGTGATGGTAGTCTGGTGATGGTAGCCTGGTGAAGGTAGTCTGGTGATGGTAGTCTGGTGATGGTAGTCTGTGAAGGTAGTCTGGTGAAGGTAGTCTGTGATGGTAGTCTGTGATGGTAGTCTGTGAAGGTAGTCTGGTGAAGGTCGTCTGGTGATGGTAGTCTGGTGAAGGTAGTCTGTGAAGGTCGTCTGGTGATAGTAGTCTGGTGATGGTAGTCTGGTGATGGTAGCCTGGTGATGGTAGTCTGGTGATGGTAGTCTGTGAAGGTAGTCTGGTGAAGGTCGTCCGGTGATGGTAGTCTGGTGAAGGTAGTCTGTGAAGGTCGTCTGGTGATAGTAGTCTGGTGATGGTAGTCTGGTGATGGTAGCCTGGTGATGGTAGTCTGGTGATGGTAGTCTGGTGATGGTAGTCTGTGATGGCAGTCTGGTGATGGTAGTCTGGTGATGGTAGCCTGGTGATGGTAGTCTCGTGAAGGTAGTCCGGTGAAGGTAGTCTGGTGATGGTAGTCTGGTGATGATAGTCTGGTGATGGTAGTCTGGTGAAGGTGGTCTGTGAAGGAACCATCAGGAGGTTTATTTCAGGCCGCAGGGACATCATGACCCAGTTTCTGTTTTAGACTCACTGGAAGAGTCTGAATATAAATATACATACATATTTAAATATGTTTGTGTGTATTTATAACAGTTATAATTAAGACATACAAGTATAAATATAGATTATATTATAATATATAACACGTTGATCTGATGGTCTGCTGCTTTAACTCTGAGGCGTTCATGGCCTGTTGTATTTCTCAGCTCTATTAAAGGAGGAGTCAGCTGTGGTTCGATCAGTGATCAGCTGATAATCCAGATGTTGTTTGTTTGTCTGAATGTTGAATGAAATTTCTCTAACAGAAAGTCTGTTAGTTTAGTTTAAACTCAAGTCTCTTTATAAAAATAGAGTTGTGAGGTCTGTAAACACGTTGAAGACTAAAAATAAAACCAAGTTTAAAATAAACTGGAGAGATTTACTGACCTGACAGACAAAAAGAGGCAGACAGAGAGACTGACAGACAGAGAGACAGAGACAGTCGTCTTTGTGTTTTTATATTTCGTGTTGTAAACTTCCCGTTTCTTTCCCTTCAGACTGAAACACGATGCAGAAATCCAGAAGTCAGTACGACTCCTTCCTGTTCTGGAGGCAGCCAATTGCAGCCCTCGACCTGTCGGAGCTGGAGGACATCGGCTTGACTGGCGCTCTGCCGGCCAATAGCATCAAAGGAAAGGACAAGTCGTCCACGCTGAGGACTAAGAATGAGGAGGTGAGGGGACGGACCCATTCAGACCGGTTCAGACCGATCCAGACCAGTCCGGACCGATCCGGACCGGTTTAGACCGAACCAGATTGATCCTGATCGATCCAGACCCATCCAGACCAGTCCAGATCGATCCTGACCGATCTAGATCGATCCAGACCCATCTAGGCCGGTTCAGACCGATCCAGACCAGTCCGGACCGATCCAGACCGGTTTAGACTGAACCAGATCGATCCTGACCGATCTAGATCGATTATGAAGGCAAATCACTGTCAAAATCCGAGAGCGCAAATGACGAGCGCTTTTACGTCACTCCGCGAGCAGAATTCACTCTCGCGCGAGCAAAAGTCGCTCGCGAGGCTTTTTCCTGCTCGCTCGCTCGCAGTTTTTCTTTTTGACAGTAAGTGGGCGGACCCAGTCGCCATTGTATCTCTACATCTAATTGATAAAATATGCGCGCGGCTGTTTGATTTTCGCGCGCGCATGGATCTCATTTGCGCTCTCGGATTTTGACAGTGATTTGCCTTCATAATCGATCCAGACCCATCCAGGCCGGTTCAGACTGATCTGTATCCATTTTATTTCAACATATTAGGTTTTTATTTAACTAACCTTTAAGAGGTTCTAAATTCTGTGTTCTCTTCCTTTCTTTGCTCTTTAATAATCTGTCTGTCTGCCTGTCTGTCTGTCTGTCTGTCTGTCTGTCTGCCTCTCTGTCTGTCTGTCTGTCTCTCTGTCTGTCTCCCTGCCTGTCTGACTGTCTGTCTCTGTCTCTCTGTGTGTCTCCCTGCCTGTCTGTCTCTGTCTGTCTCTCTGTCTGTCTCTCTGACTGTCTGTCTGTCTGTCTCCCTGCCTGTCTGTCTCTCTGTCTGTCTCTCTGTCTCTCTGACTGACTGTCTGTCTGTCTCTCTGACTGACTGTCTCTCTGTCTGTCTCTCTGAATGTCTCTCTGACTGTCTGTCTGTTTGCAGGGTGAGATGACTGAGTTTTCGTCCTTTAATTATTGGAGAGCTCCGATCGCCGACGTGGACGCTCTGCTGGCCGACCTCAAGCTGCTGCTCTGAAACACATCACCTGACCTCTGACCCCTGACCCCAGATCAGCCCTATGTGACTGTTTCAGGAAGTCACCAAAATAAGAGCGTGGTTTTCACATTAAAAGCGTGCGGACAGAGGGCTGCAGAGACTGATCCTGGTTCAGATTCAACTCCCACAGCTTCGTGTCTGATTCTGAATCTTCTGTCTGAACTTTATTATTATTATTATTATTATTATTATTATTATACATCAACAGTGTGTTTATAACCAGGAGTCTGTATCCCAACGTGAGTCCAGCTTCATCCGTCTCTCTTCCGGTCTTAATTATAACTATAATAACTATTATAAGTCATGAAGCTGGTTATCAATAAGAGAACACATGCTTGATGAAACATAAACCCACTGGATTAGAATAAAACAGTTTGAAATCTGGTTTAATTAGTTTTAATGCTGTAAACATACAAACACACAGAGGACAGTTTATTTATTGTTATTAATAATAATAATGAACAGTTTTATAAATGTTTCATCATTGAAATAAGTCAAAATGAGAGTCGTAACGTTTTATGATTAATTAATTATTTATTAACATATTATAATTTAAATGTAACCAGCGTCCCTGAACTCACTGTGTGATACAGATCCAGGTCACCTGACCTCAGACCTGCACCCAGACCTGATCTCAGACCTGCACCCAGACCTTCTGAGGTGGACAAAATACCAGAAACACTATTGATCTCTGATTCTCACTGATTGAACAAATGTTTTTCTGTCACATTAATTAATTAATTAATTTATAGGAGGTGATGTGTTCAAAGCCTCTGAGACTACAGTTTTTATCTGTTTCCATTCGTGCCTTTGTTTTTTTCTGACTCTGAGCTGACGTCATATCATTGATTCATTTATTTATGTATTTCTGACTCTGAGCTATGACGTCATCTCATTGAATCATTTATTTATGTATTTCTGACTCTGAGCTATGACGTCATCTCATTGAATCATTTATTTATGTATTTCTGACTCTGAGCTATGACGTCATATCATTGATTAATTTATTCATGTATTTCTGACCCTGAGCTATGACGTCATCTCATTGATTCATTTATTTATGTATTTCTCATGTTTTTCTCAGCGGACATCACGGATCCACCAGAAGGAAAAACAACAGCTGATCTTATCAGAATGTAAACGCTGCCAACAATAAAAGATTATGTCCACTTTTTATGGATCACGTTCATCATTATTATTTATATCATTCACTTGTTTTCCACAGAAAAGAAAAATGTTTTATTTCACATGTTTAAAAAAGATCTTTAATTAATAAACATTAAGAGAAATGAATTTAGTGACCGACATAATAAAGTACAATCTTTATTTGTAGTTAAGTACAACAGTCAAACAACATGAACAAATAATTATTGAAACAAATATGTAAATAAAAATAAAATTCCACCAAAAAATTAAGAAAAAGGTTTAAAAAACTATAATAAAATAAAATACAATAAACACAAGAGCTCTTATATTTAGATTGTGCATTTGGTAATTAAATCAACTAAATAATATAAATTATACTTGTTTGTCCTCCACATTCATTCTATACTAAATATTTTATTGTAAAATATTCTAAATATTTTAAAAACCAAACGTAAATGCCAGGAGATAAATAAATATATATATATATATAAATATTCCAGATATAACATGTTTTCTGCTGATGAATTAATATCTTAAAAATCATATATATTCATATATTTAAAATATTGTTCAAAATGGCGGATACATGTATATAAACTCACACAAAGTTATTTTAAATGTTATTTATTAAAATATAATCTTATAACAACATGGAGGTCTGACCTCAGGTCCGTCTTCGTTTCTCCAGTTTCCCGCCATCGGACTGTGACTCCGCCGCTCACTGACCTGAGGTCTGTTCCAGAGGAGGGGGGGGGGGACAGGCCCCGCCCACAGGGAGGTTAACTCACTCCTTCCTCCTCCGGTGTCGCGAGGCCGCCATTTTTGTACCAGAAAAAAAAAAACTATTTTTTGAAAATCCTTCTCGACAGGTGAAATACCTGATATTCAGGAATTACGTCAGGGGACGTAATCTTGCGAGAATCTACGATAAAAAAGAAGGTAAACACGTTTTAATTTAACTTGCTAACAGTCTGCATGCACACAAGCTAACGGCTAACAGAAGCTAGCTGGTAAACACCAGCGTCAACGGAGACCGCACTTCCTGTCGGGATTTTCAGTATAAAATTCGAACTGACGAAATGTTTTAAGGTGTCACATTATGAAAAGCGTTCTTTATCATTGAGTGGTCACATTTAAACATAGCAGGAGTAGTATGTTAAGTCGAATATTTCTAATTTCCCTTTATTTATTCAGCATATTGTATACACTTTAAAAAAAAAAAAAAAAAACAGAATACTAAATAAATTGTCCAAGACTTAAAATAACAACAATGAAACTTCAATGTTAATAAATACAAGTTAAAATAATACAAATTGAAAAAAACGCTTCTGTATGTATAATATTTTACTTGTTTAATATTTTTACTGTTTTATTACTTATTCATAATTATTATTTTTTACTGTCTTATCTTACTCAACGCTCTTATGTTGAAGGCCACATCCATAACATCCGGTCCCTACTCCAGGGGTTGCTCGCTAACTTTCCGCCGTAAACAATACCCGAAGGAGCCCGTCGAGCTGCGGCGGTGCC
Organism: Anarhichas minor; assembly: GCF_050575085.1. Taxonomy (NCBI): domain Eukaryota; kingdom Metazoa; phylum Chordata; class Actinopteri; order Perciformes; family Anarhichadidae; genus Anarhichas; species Anarhichas minor. The sequence goes on along the minus strand of NW_027466499.1, from coordinate 737,994 downwards.
ACAATGTTCATGTTTTACTCTTTTTAAAAGAAAAAATGTGCACAATAACCGACCTATTTTTGTTCTAAACGCGAAGTAACACGAGCGCAGAAAGACGCTTCAGACGCGGAGGGATTTGTTCGTGCTAACGTTAGCTTAGCAGAAGAACGTCTGCGGCTCGTATTAACAAACCTGCACGCGGTAAGTAGCTTCTTTTATCGTCTTTGATCGGAATAAAAAAAACGACGATTTATCTTCGTCTTCTGACGTGAAACTGTCTTTAAAATAATATTCATTTAAACGAGTTCTACGAGTTCTGTCTCGTGAGCGGTTTGAGGGCGCGCGCTTGAAGAACGCTAGTTAACCGGATGTGGAAGTAGTTTTTTCTCCCGTGTGTAAAATAGGAAGATTTCTCTCTGACTTCCTCCGGAAAACCAACAACTTAATATCAAACGGTTTCCTGTCTGTCGCCGTTAATGTTTCGGTGCAGCGGGAAACGTGTTTTTAACAGTCGCCGTGGTAACTAACGGATCGTGGAGACGTGGCACGTGGCGGACTCTTTCTCTCTGCCCGTGGAGAGGAGCAGTAAAATGGCTCCTCGGCCGCGGAGAGAAAATCCTCGTCCTGCTACGTTGAGTCTCAATCACAGCCGCTGTGTAGCGCTGCGGGGCCCATTATCGGACAGGCGACGGTCCGGCTAACGTAGCTAACTTAGCTTAGCTTTAGCTCCTTTACCACCAAAGAGAACCATTGTTTCCAGTTAAGCCACAGCAACAAGCCCGTCAAATACATAACTGCAGCGAAAATACTACTACCACACTGTAGTAATACTCTGGTACAAGTAAAAGTACTAATACCACACTAGTAATACTCTGGTACTGGTAAAAGTACTAATACATGCTGATATTCTATATATTTATATATAAACTGTTTATGTCAGAGCTTTAGTGTCTTTGTAGATTCAGATTAATAATACAAAATGAAATCCACTAATAAATGATGTTATTAATATATTAAGTCTATTGATCCCTGGAAGTTACTCACAAATATATATGAAATAAATACATTAAAAAGAGCTACAGCTTTAACATTTAAGTGATGAACACATTCATCAATAATTATAAACAATGATAATCATGATACTTTTACTTTTGGTACTTTCATTTTGACGTTAATACTTTTGTACTTTTACTCAAGTAACAATCTGAAGTGAAGTAGAAGTATAAAGTATAAAGGAGCAGAAAAGAAGTACGTTACAAGTTCCACAAGAATGTACTCGAGTACAACACTTGAGTGAGTAAATGTACTCTGTTAGTACCTCAACAGTATAAATGTGATTCATTTGATGTTAAATTTACCATTAAAGTAAAACAATGTGAAACTGATAACGCAGAAGGTTTGTGTGTTTTGTTTGTTGCGATGCATTCAAGGACACGTGTCTCTGCTGTGTTTGTCAGATGTCGCTGGTGGACCTCGGGAAGCGTCTGCTGGAGGCGGCTCGGAAAGGTCAAGACGATGAGGTCAGGAACCTGATGGCCAACGGAGCTCCGTTCACCACCGACTGGGTGAGTGTTCCACACCGTTACACGACAACAGCCTAGTGATAGTCAGAGGAGGAACCATAACCAACACGCATGTGTTGAGCTCACTTTAAAGGGTTTTAGAGAGAACAGCTGTGACCTACTATCACCAGTTAGCTACCTGTTAGCGGCTAACGGCTAACCGGTCACATTGGATGTTTGCTAATGAGTGATGAGGAAAAACAGCGGGCCTTTCTCAACATGCGTACTTCTCTGTACTTGTGTTCTCGTGGACTTGTGACATGTCATCAGCTGTTCCAATTCAAAGTTCACATCGAGCCAAGCACGGTCCAAATGCCCGGATGTGGCTCCGCCCATTCTACCGGGGGTGCATCGGAGGTGACGCGTTATTATCACGTTAACTTGCATGTCTTACACACATGAAGATAAAGTTGTGAACACCGGCTGAATATCTATTAAATACATTTAAAAACAGCAGAATAAATAACTAAAATAATAATAATACGTTCATCACTTAACTTAAAGGCAGCTACAAGACCCGGCTCCCCATACATACACATACATACACATATACGCACACATATACACATATATATACACATATACATACACATATACACATGAATCCCATCCTCGTGTCCTCATCATTGTGGTTTTAGATCATATTTCAGGACAGTGACATGAGGCCTTGAGCTGTAATAACGCTGTAATGACGTATAACCCTAAAGAGCTTAATTACCTGTCTCCTGTGTCCTGTAGTTGGGGACGTCTCCGCTCCACCTGGCCGCTCAGCACGGTCACTACTCCACCGCCGACGTCCTGCTGAGAGCCGGCGTCAGCAGAGATGCTCGAACCAAAGTGGACCGCACGCCGCTGCACATGGCGGCCGCCGAGGGACACACGGTGATCGTGGAGCTGCTGGTCCGGGTGAGGACGCTGCATCTGGGTCTCTTTTGGTTATTTTGGGTTTCTGAGCCTCCGCCTTATTTATTTTACATAAAACATTCAATGACAGTGAATTTAACTCCAGCTAAATTTAGTGTTCTCCTCTTAACTCTTCTTTTAAAACATTACCCTTCTTCTTCTCTTGACTCGTCTTCTTCTCTTGACTCTTCGTCGTCTTCTTCTCTTGACTCGTCGTCTTCTTCTCTTGACTCGTCGTCTTCTTCTCTTGACTCGTCTTCTCTTGACTCGTCTTCTCTTGACTCGTCTTCTCTTGACTCTTCTTCTTCTCTTGACTCGTCTTCTTCTCTTGACTCTTCTTCTTCTCTTGACTCGTCTTCTTCTCTTGACTCTTCTTCTCTTGACTCGTCTTCTTCTCTTGACTCGTCTTCTTCTCTTGACTCGTCTTCTTCTTCTCTTGACTCTTCTTCTCTTGACTCTTCTTCTCTTGACTCGTCTTCTTCTTCTCTTGACTCGTCTTCTTCTTCTCTTGACTCGTCTTCTTCTTGTCTTGACTCTTCTTCTCTTGACTCGTCTTCTACTCTTAACTCGTCTTCATCTTCTCTTGACTCTTCGTCTTCTTCTCTTGACTCTTCTTCTTCTCTTGACTCGTCTTCTTCTTCTCTTGACTCGTCTTCTCTTGACTCGTCTTCTCTTGACTCTTCTCCTTCTCTTGACTCGTCTTCTTCTTCTCTTGACTCGTCTTCTCTTGACTCTTCTCCTTCTCTTGACTCGTCTTCTTCTTCTCTCTGTTCAGAGCGGCGCTGACATTAATGCTAAAGACATGCTGAAGATGACGGCTCTTCACTGGGCGGCTCAGCACACTCACCACTCCGTCGCTGAGACGCTCATCAAACACGGAGCCGATGTTCACGCTCTGAGCAAGTTCGACAAGACGCCGTTTGACATTGCGGTGGACGTCCAGAACACGGAGCTGATGCTGATGCTGCAGGTGAGACTCTCGCCTCACGTCTCCATTTACTGGGTTTTATTTGTAGGTTTTAATCAATGTTGTTGGTCTTCAATAAGACACTTCAGTACAACTCGTCCTTTAATAAACTAAACAAAGAAATAAAAGCTGAGCTTCCTGTTTACAGTTTATAGTTCAGATATGACATCATCTGTGGAGCTGATAAAAGATCAATACCGTCTGTAAACAATGACGATAACACCAGACCTCACCAGCTGATTTTCACATGTAAACAAAGACAGAAGAGACCAGGAGACAACCTCCGCTTCTTTAAAGTGAAGTCAAAGCTTCATGTGTTAAAGCTGCATTCTCTCTAGTGTCCACCAGGGGGCGACTCCTCTGGTTGTATAGAAGTCTATGAGAAAATTACTCTACTTCTCTCTTGATTTATTACCTCAGTAAACATTGTAAACATGAGTTTATGGTCTCAATCTCTAGTTTCAAGTCTTCTTCAATACAGCATGATGTTCATTTAGTACATGATGGTCCATTTAGAGTCAAACAGACCATAAAGCAGGGGATGCTTTAGGGCGGGGCTACACAGTGATTGACAGGTCTCTACCAGAGACGTATACGCCGTCTCTACGTCATTCCTCCTCAGTCCAGATATGGTCACTTCCTGTTCACTGGTTGCACAAAAAAACAAGATGGCGACGGCCAAAAGGCTGAACTGGAGGCTTCAAAGCTCCACTTGTTCTAAACTGGAACCGGTTTAGTTGGGAGGCGTTTTAAAGTACGTGGAGTCAAACGTAATGCTTTTGTCTTCAGGAGGGAATGCAGAACCAGGTGAACATGAACCAGGTGAACCTGAACCAGGTGAGCATGAACGTGGAGACCAGCACCACCAACCAGCCTCAGTTCATCATCCAGGGGATCCCAGGCATCCAGGGGGGGGTGGTGAACCTGGCCGAGCTGCTCAACAAAGCCAACGCAGGTTCGAATCCCCGTCGGCACGGAAGATGAAACCTTTTCTTTATTCAGCATCGCGCTCACACGTTAACACTTTGTGTTCCTTCAGGCGACTCGGAGGAAGCGATGGCCGCCAGCGCTCTGGACTCCAACATCCAGCATGCAACAGTGGTCAACGAGGGGGGTCAGAGGGTCATCACCATAGTAACGGACCAGCATGGCAACCTGCAGACCACGGGGGGGATGGCCCCCCCCTTCTTTGTTACCATGCAGCACGGACAGCAGAGTACGTGACCTCGTGTACATATATACAGTGTGTGTGTGTGTGTATATATATTTATGTATTGATTAACTGTCTCCAGTGCTGGCGGTGCCGGCTAACGCTGTGACGGAGGAGGTGGTGACAGAGGAGCCTCAGGCTCCGCCCACCAGGAAGAGGAAGCTGGAGATCACCAACAACCACAACGACTCAGGAGAGACGGTGAGACGCCGTGAATGTCTGGAAACACACTTAAATAAATACCGTTTATACAAAAGTACATCAGACCGAGAGCTTTCACATCAGCTTCTCTAGAAGTGATGCATTAAACATAAACAACTGTAATTATTCTCATTATCGATGACGTTTCTGGTGAGTTTTTAGGAGAAATTTAATCTAAACTTATTGATCAAATATTCATGTTGGAGAGTTTCATACATTAATACTAAATATTATATTATTGACGTTAAAAACAAAGACAGGTTTTAAAAATGCCGCTTCTCCTTCTCCTCCTCCAGGAGTTGCTGCAGAGGCAGCTGCAGGAGGCGAACAGGAAGGCTCAGGAGTACCGTCAGCAGCTGATGTGTAAGGAGCAGGAGGCGGAGGAGTACCGTGTGAAGCTGGAGGCCATGTCTCAGTCTCAGGCCAACAACGCCGCCATCATCAGCGCCGCCGCCAACGCAGCCAGTCCAGAGGAGGTGGTGGGGGGGGAGGAGGATGAGGAGGAGGAGGCGGAGGCCGGCATGGTGGAGGAGGAGGGGGAGATGGTGGTGCTGCAGGAGGGAGGCATCATCATGGAGGGGGAGGAGGGTCAGGTGACTCTGGTGGAGACGGGGGGGGAGACTGCGGAGGTCAGCTCCTAACAGAGAGGGGGGGGCACATCGAAACGGGAGAATTTCAAGTGTACACCATTTTGAATCCCCAAAAGACAACATGGAGGAGGAACAAAATGGCTCCCCAGAACCAGATGACCATCGAGAACAAACATGGCGGAGGAGTTTTGTCATGCGCCATTTTGAATCCCTGAAAGATTGGATGATAACACTTCAGAGAGAGGAAAGTAAAAGGACAAACCATTGGGAGAGACAGACTGAAACCAGACTAAGCAAACATGGCGGAGGAGGTCAGTCGTGAGTTCCCACTCCTAGATGAACGTCTTCTTAAGCGGAATGCAAAATGGCGGCTGGGGGGGGGGGGGGGTCTTAAGGCAGCCATGTTTGTTCCCGGGACATCGCTTTAACGCACCATTTTGCTTCCCCAGGCTACCTTGAGTGAGCCACTATAAAGATCACTAAACCTGATACTCATACAGCAGGAATTAAGACTTCAATTTAACATCTTCCTTCTGTGTTTTTGGGGGGGAGCCCAAATGGTTGAACCCTTTTACATCCGTGATGTTATTCTTTCCGCGGGTTGTTTATCTGATGCCTTCATAACTCTAACGTCTTGATAAATTGGGGCCACGTTAAGCTTGCACCATTTTGCATCCCCAGCACAGACGACGGCATCTTTTTTCCACGATTCTTTGGACACTAAAAGAACTCTTAACTGCTTTCCTACTTTTCCCATTTAATGTTTTTGTTCATAATCGCTTTTGCTTTTCGGATCCAACGTCATCATGTTTGAGAACACGTTGCCCAAAGGGGATGCCAAATGGAGCTGTTTGTGAAGCAACGGGAAACATTTTTGGGGGATTAATTCGCTCACAGTCTCAATGAGAAAATTAATGTTGGAACGTAGAAGAACTCGTCTTCATTCCCGGAACCGAACCAGATGTTTAAAACCATGTTCTGATGACATCATCATCAGCTGTCACCTTGTGATCGTATTTAATAGATTCTTAGTTTATAAACATTCACATCAAAGAACCTGCGACTGGTTGATTTTGGAGCATTTTTTGATTAAAATAAGACAAAGAAATATTGAAACGATTGTTATTATTAATCATCTATTTTGATTAATACCATCGTGAACGTTCAGACTGTCTTTTAGCCTTTAATCACACATTTACATTCCTGCTTTTACACTTCCTTCCTTCCAGCTGCTGCCGGTTTCTGAACATCTAAATATAATTTAGTCTTTTCTTTAAAGTTCTGTCTACGTTCAGTTCCCTCAGACTGAACCGGCGGGTTTGAGATGTGACGACACGCTTCAGCTTCTTTAACGAACATTCATAGAAACCGCTGTCGTGTCTGGAAGGAAGGAAGCCACCCGTCTATTACCGGTCAGCGTGGACTTTAAAGCCGTGGTCACTTCCTGTCAGCTGATCGACTCCGCCTCCAGTTTGAGTTGAGTACGATAGTTATTTTTTATAAAGCTCAGCTAAGCCGACCCTTTTTCTATGTACATATAAAGCTGTATTTTTGTAACTGTACCTGAATGCTTCACCGTGATGATGAAGATGATGGTGATGAAGATGGCTGCCTGCATTGTTAATCTGAAATATAAACACTTGCTTTTTTTGAACTCTTGTTGTGTTTTTGATGCTTTTAAACGGCGACACCTGAACTCAGCACGAGGCGTTCAGGTGATTGATCTCAACATGAGCTTAAAGTTTGAAAAAGTAACTGATTGTGTTTTTAAGATAAAACACAATACTTGTCAGGACCAATTAATTGTTGTATTTGTGTCTAAAATAAGTAGTTATGAGACGGTGAAATTATACAAGTATACATGTTTGGCTCCAAAAACATTTTTTTTATTTTCGTCATAAATGTTATTTGTGACGTTACAAATAACATTTAAGGAAATGGAGACGATTGTTAAAAAATAGAATACATTCAACAAAAATAACATTTTAACAGTAAAATAATTCATTAATTCTGTTAAAGAGCGTCGACGGATTATAAGATATTTTTGTTCAATTTTTGACTCAAACTTCTTTTTGTGAACTTTGACGCTAAAATAAACTCGACTGAAAGCTCCTGAACAGCTGCTCAAGGGTCAAAGATCAACAAGGAATATTTAATCTCAACTATACGTCTGTGATGTTTCCTTAATTAATTATAATTATATTTAATTATAATAATTAAATATAATTATTAGATTTAATTACTATAATTATAATGATTAAATATAATTATTAAATTAAATATAATCATAATTATTAGATGATTACAGTTTATAATCTATATGAAACTATATATTAATTTAAAGGTCACATGTCAGTAAGTGGACCTGGAGTTTAGCTTCTTGTTATTTTTTTACTTTTTTTCCACATCGGGAGTTTAAGAACAATGGTTCCGTGTTGAGTCGCTGCTCTGGAGCTTTCGATCGCACCGCACTGACTTCTTCGACTGAAAGCTCCAGAAAGCCTTTTCTTTCTTACACTTCATTAGTGACGAATATATTTCAGCTAATCGCTTTATTGCTGATTTATTTCAATGGAATGATAATTATGATCTTAAAAGTCTTATTGATAAATAATTAATTTACTGGTTATGTCGTTTCATTGGTCTGAATCTGGAAGAAACTAAAATAAATAAAAACATATAGTGCAGTAAAAATCATATTTCAGTAAAAAGTAGAAAGTAGCAGGAAACGGAAGTACTCAAGTAAAGTACTTGTATTTGAGTAAATGTACTTACTTTCCACCATTGAGTATTTTGTTTATATTTTCTCGGTATTCTGTGTGTTTTCTGTCTCTATTCTTTCATAAATGTGTGTCCAGTGTTGTTTCGGACAGTACAGTTTGGATATTTCGTCCTTTTAACGGATACATATCGATTCATCTCGTGACATTTGACTACAGCTCCCATCAGGCGTTCACAGGCGGCTACTGGGGATATTCCCGCCCAGTTGGTGGATTATGTCCGATAAGTCCTGAGTGACGTGTCCACCGACCAATCAGAGGCGGCGGAGAGGAGGGGGAAGGGGGAGGGGGCAGGGCTCGAGGTATCATGGAGGATCAGTTCATGGAGGATCAGTAGGCGAACTGTGGCCATCAGAGGAGAGCAGCGACCGCTCTGATCTCTGGGAGGTTTATCAACTGTTTCTCTCTAACCGCCGCGCACGAGACAAACATGGACATGAAGAAGAGGATCACTCTGGAGCTCAGGAACCGGAGCCCGGCGGAGGTGAGCGGCTCCTTTATTTCTATATTTTAATAACGTTTTTAGATGTGTTGCCTGAAATAGCACCCGGAGCCTGGACCCACCACCACGGAGCTCATCACATGGGGGTCCGCTTACGACCCAACTTGCTCGCGGGCTCACACGACCCGAGAGCAAGTTGGGTCGTTGTTATCGTTGTGATCGATCAGTTTGATCAGCTACCGGCTGGATGTGGAAGCATCTCCGTTCTCCTCTCTCTATCAACTCTGTAACGGTTCAAATCCCACCGGAGCCCCCGAACAGTTGCCGTTATACCGTGTATCTCGACGGGGACTCGCGACGTGCGGGGTTTTAACTTTTTAATCATCGATCACCGGGGGGGAGCTCCGGGAGTTAAAACGACACGACGATAACTGTTAAAATCCACTCAACATACGGGTACTTAGGAACGATTAAAAACTGCTCAACATACGGGTACTTGGGGCACATAGAGCGGGAGTTTATCGGAGGAGCTCACGGCTTCGTTTCGACCTTTTTTAGAACAACGACGTCGGTTTGAAACAGCGGACATTTTAAGAACCAACGGCTTAAAACTTCGACGGAAACATCTGGTCTCCGGACGTTTTATTCTGTTTTAAATCAAACTCATCTTCGTTCGGTGTTAAACTAAATTTAACGTCTTTTTCAAAGACCTTTCGTCGACCTTTCCCCGGTGCTCGGTGGCTGATCTCCGGTCACGGAGACATTTTGAGTGAGCGAGCTCGTGCTCGACGTGTAACGCTTGTAACGCGTTACCGATTTATCGTTACTGAGAGCGGATTAACGGGCGTTTCGACGGAGGAGGTTTTTTCTCCGTTTTAACGCAAAATATTGACGTGTTTTATGTTCCACTACCGTTGAAAAGACGTTACACTACTGTAACGCAAGTAACGGTGTGTGTGTGTGAGAGTGACAGCGTCGTAACGAATCAAAATGGCGTTACTCGTCGAGGCTTTAACGTAAAACGGATTAACGTCTTCATGGGTTGTTTGTTCCCGTTTAAATGAACGTAACACCGAGAACAGACCGAATATTAAGAGCAGGAATATGTAATAAATCATGTTAGTAAAACTGTGTGTGTGTGTGCTCAGCAGACACACACACAGTGTGATGGTGTCTCTGGTCGGCCTGAAGCTGAAACACTGAGTTACATAAGAAGAAGAACCAGAAGGAACTCTGGGAAATAAAAGCAGCCACAAAGTCCTCCATGATCCAGTTTATTTATGAACATATTTAATATTATTATTCCATATCGCTGAAACAGTAGGGAGGAAAGGAAACGAGGCCACTGATGAATATGTTTTTGTTCCAGCTTCTCTAATGTGACTTTATTTGTTTTATGATGATAAACTGAATATCTTGAGTTTTTAGCTGTTGGTTGAAGAGAGTAAAGAAGTTAAAGATGCCACTGTATTTATTATTATTATTATTATAGTTATTATTAAAGTTATTATTATTATAATAGTTGTTATGATTCGTATTGTTATTATTATAATAGTTGTTGTTATTATTATTATTATAATTATTATTGTTGTTATAGTTTAAATTTTATTTTTTTTAATGTATTATACTATATTGATCCCGGAAGGGGAAATTTGTCTCTGCATTTGACCCATCCCTGTATATAGGGAGCAGTGGGCTGCCAATGACAGGCGCCCGGAGAGCCGGGGGTTCAGTGTCTTGCTCAGGGACACTTCGACACGTGACACGTCCCGGTTACCAGACAACCCTCTTAACCCAGTGAGCCACGGTCGCCCCAAAAAGTAGTCTCCGTGGAGGCGGGACTTGTAATTGGAGGGACACCTGTCAATCAAGACCAACATGTCCTGATTGACAGGTTGGTCTTGATTGACAGGTCTCTGCTCTAATAATTCATTCTTGACGTCTCACCTCAGAAGAACTCCTGTTACTGACATTTAAATCATGGATTCATTTGTCACTTTTCTCCATCAATCAATCAGACGTTAAATATTAAATACTGAAATAAATAAAACACGTGAATGTTCCCCTTCAGAGCGGCTTAAAGGCGTTTTACAGATCCGTTTATATTCAGACTGAGGACTGGAGCCTCTAGTGGACGTGAGAGGAACAGCAGCAGTTTATCTTTAGTGTCTAACAGACACACGGAGGCAGGAGAACGGAAAACAACTTTGTATGGAGTCTGGTGGAGCATCTCTAAACAGTACTGACCCCAGGGTAGGAAATTTACATATTTTTTAGGGGGCAACTTTTGCCCCCACTGACTGAAATCCAGGGCATTTAAAAAAAAATTGGGGGCACTTTTTGAAACTTGTGAAATAACATTTAACCTTTGTTCAAAATAATAAATATACTTATTTAGGCTTACAGTATGTGAGCAATTGTCATCAAATGGCAATAATAAGACTATTAGGCAGTAGTCTACAGATTCAAAGTGTTTTCTTAGATTTTTTTAAACAAAAAACAAACATAAATCAGACAATCATATTAAATTTTCTTCTTATTTCTTTGTGGTTATTTATTATTATTATTACATTTTTTTTAAACAACTATTAACAATTATTGAGTCAACGATGCCTTGATGACATATACATCAGTCATTGTATGGAATTATTGAGAAAAAATATTTTTGTAGCACCTCAAATATTGTGATATTACCCATTTTTGTCCTGAATTTATGCATTAGTCATTGTGCGGAATATTTGAGAAAAACATTTTTATAGCACCTTAAAAATTTAAAACATTTGAAGGTACAAATTCAGTTCAGAGTTTTTACTTAGTAAAATATCTTAATTGACTGTCAGTCAGGTATTATTCATTAGCAACCCTCAAATCAAAGAATAAAGACACTTTACGCACAATTTAGGTGTATTTTCCCTTTAACTCACGAGATGCAGGTAGCATGTTTTATAGTTAATGTGAATATAATTCATACTTTGTTGGCATCTTATTCTGAAAACCGGATGTTCGTCTGACGAAACGGGATGTTGTCTCACGTTAATCTTTCCGCTAACTTTCAAAGTCCTTCGCTCGCTCCCGATCTGTGCCGTTTGAATGAGTTTACCGTGAATGTCAGCATATAGGTGCACTAACATGTGAGTGTCTGCTGAGTTGACGCAGTCTCGCAGTCTCAGGTCTGATGAAGAAGCGCTCCATTTATTTATTCGTTTAGAAAGTTTGGTTCTTCACGCACACACATCAGTCAAGGCGAAAATCAAAAACATTCTATGGCAACTGGACCGGGTCATATAGGCTACGATGTTTTTCACAAGTTGATTAAATTATCATCATTATTAGAGGAAATTATGGGGGCATTTTTTACCCCTCTCCTCGTGATATCGGGGGCAACATTGTATTTCTTAGGGGCAGTTTTGCCCTTCGCTGACTGACCCGTCTGTCTGTCAGATTGTAGAGCTGGTGGTTGATAACAGTCGCTCTGCAGACGGAGAGGTTGAAGGTCTGACGGACGCCCTCACGGAGCTCGAGTTCCTCAGTATGGTCAACGTGGGTCTGAGCTCGCTGGCTAAGCTGCCCTCACTGCCCAAACTACACAAGGTAACACACACACACACACACACTATCGCTGTGTGACCTCCACTTCCTGATGACGGCATCGTCTCTGATGTCCGTCCACAATAAAAGTCCTTAAATTCTTAAATCACAGAGCTCTGAGAATCTTCATGTTTGAGGTTTTCTTCAGTCTCATATTGATCCAGAGATCTTTATATTGATGAGTTCACTGTAAACAGCAGCTGATAATAAATACTTCTGCATACTTTACCTGCAGAATATTTGATTAAATGTAAACAAATATGGACTAAAACAAGAGATATCAGTTCATAAATAAGGATGTTCATGTTAGCATCTATCAGATGAGCCAAAATATTTTTCGCATTTTCACAGTGTAGCGTAGCGTAGCCGTGGTGATGAGTTCATGGACAGTCTGACTCTTGTGTTCTCAGTTGGAGCTCAGTGACAACAACCTGTCTGGTTCTCTGGAGACGCTCTCAGAGAAATGTCCCAACCTGACGTACCTCAACCTGAGCGGGAACAAGATCAAAGAGCTGAGCAACGTGGAGGCTCTGGTACAGAACACACACACACATGCACTTGCACACACATCTATCTGTTTTGAAAAAATTAAGGATTTTAATAAACAAAATAAAGGAAGAGAAGACGAATGATTTTCACAATAAAGTCCTCCATGGAAACCAGTGTTGCTGCCGATATTCTTCAGGTAGCATCATACGTCTGTTCGTCTCCTGCTGCAGCAAAACCTGAAGAGCCTTCAGAGTCTGGACCTGTTCAACTGTGAGATCACGTCTCTGGAGGACTACAGGGAGAGCGTGTTCGAGCTGCTGCCTCAGGTGACCTACCTGGATGGCTTCGACCAGGAGGACAACGAGGCGCCCGACAGCGAGGCCGACGACGAAGGTCAGTGATCGGTGGAGAGGGACCAGAACCAGGTCTCTCTGTGTGTGTCTGAACCCGATCCCGGTCTCTCTCGGTGTGTCTGATCCCGATCCCGGTCTCTCTCGGTGTGTCTGATCCCGATCCCGGTCTCTCTCGGTGTGTCTGATCCCGATCCCGGTCTCTCTCGGTGTGTCTGATCCCGATCCCGGTCTCTCTCCGTGTGTCTGAACCTGATCCCGGTCTCTCTCCGTGTGTCTGAACCTGATCCCGGTCTCTCTCCGTGTGTCTGATCCTGATCCCGGTCTCTCTCCGTGTGTCTGATCCTGATCCCGGTCTCTCTCCGTGTGTCTGAACCTGATCCCGGTCTCTCTCCGTGTGTCTGAACCTGATCCCGGTCTCTGTGTCTACAGACGAGGACGGAGAGGACGGGGCGGCGCCGACCAGAGACTACGACGAAGAGGACGATGAAGACGAGGACGAGGACGGCTCAGAGGGAGGAGAGGTGGGGCTGAGCTTCCAGGTGAACCGGAACGATCAGGTGAGCAACTGAGGCTCCCATGATGCACCTGTCCAGACCAGCAGAGAGTGCTTCACTTCTTGTTAGTGGAAGTGAAGCAACACGAGATCTTTGTTGAGTTCTTGCTGCTCAGCGACGAAGGATTCTGTATTTATGAAGATCAATATTAATCACTCATCGTGGTCCGGTTCTCCGGTCTGAACTGAGCCGGTCTGATGGATCCACCTGTGACTGTTCTAGACCAGGTTCAGACCAATGTTTCTATAAAAAGACATTAATTATTATCTACGTTGATGATCTGTTTAAAGACGGCAGCGTGTCAGAGGAGGTCTGATGGTCACATGACGTAGTCGTTAGTGTCGTCCAATCACAAACAAGCTGCCTTTATTTTGACCGAAGAAACTCTTCTTCCTCTCAGGACGACGACGATGATGATGACGAATTTGGTGAGGAAGAAGGTGAGTGAAGAGTCATTCTGATGTTTGATTGGTCGCAATCCTGTCGCTCCCCTCTGATTGTCTGTCTCTCCGTCTGTCTCTGTCTGTCTCTCAGATGATCAGGCCGGCATTCAGGGAGAAAAGAGGAAGCGAGAGGTGGACGACGAAGGCGAGGATGACGAGGACGATGAAGAAGACTAGTCCTGATCTGTGTGTCCTGTTTCTGTTCTCCAGACCAGCGCAGAGACAGACAACAGGACCGAGTGTCTCCACTAGTCTCCTTCAGTCCGTCTTTATTTTTAGATAATATATAAGAAGATTTTATCAGAACTTCAACCTCAAGAGTCCACGTGTTTCCCTTTAAAGACCTGGTCCAGGATCAGTCTGTTTGGTTTAGTCCGTCCCCCTTCTCCACATCCTGAACCTGATCCTGAACCTGATCCTCGTCCAAACGGTCTCACTAGCAAAGAATCCACCAACCGAAAAAGACAACTGAGAAAAAGGTCCCGCCCCTCCGCACATGACTTCCTGTAAGCAAAGATGTTTCAGAATGATGTCACTTCCTGTCTCCACCATCAGCTGCTGTCCTAAAGAGCCTCCTGACAGAGTCCAGGTCCGACTACAAGACTTGTCTCTTTAGACATAAAGAAACGGGAGGCGCCAACCGGACTGATCCAGATCAGACGAATCCAGAACACATCTGCATCAGGACCGCTTGGTCCAGGTCTAGGAGATTTCTTGTATTCTGCTCTGGGCTTTGGACCTGCCGTCTCAGACCGCAACCCAAGTCTTGATCCACCCGTCATAGATGATCTCAGTGAACCAGGATCCGGAGCTTCAACAACAGGAAGTGAAGAGATCGTCAGGTCTCCAGGAGCTTCAGACCAGAACCACAATCCAGTCCGATCCACACCTTTTTTAAAGAATCACCAGAACCGGTTCTTCCTGCAGCCATATCCGGTTCTGAACTCTAACTGGGGGGCGGGGCGGCGGCGTCCCAAAGTCTTCAGGATCCTCCGTCCCGTTCTGAACCTTCTAGTCTCTGAACTGATCACGTTAGAAACATGCAGACCTGGTGTAGCTCAGGTCCACGTACCCCCCCCAGTGTGTGTTTGGTTTGTTCTGGGGGGGGGCATTAGTTCTGATCCGTCTGTTTTTCTTTGGAGCGACTTGTTTGTTTTGTTGTTTTTGTCCCTGAACGCAACTGAGTCTCCTGTGGATAATGTTGGCATCACGGGAGACCCTGAACGCCTCGTATCGATTCGTTAATGTTTTGTGTTTTAAATAAGAAAACTTTTGGTTTCAGTCGGGACGCGACCGGCGGTCTCCTTCACTGACCCTCCGTTAGTGGACTTCCTGTCTCATTTAACCACGATGACCAACGGTCGCTTTTCTCTGACTGAATACATTTAAAAAGGTAGAAATTCAACGTATTCGCAGTTTCTTTTTTTTTTTTTTTACCTAAAATAAAACGTCAACATTTCTTCCCAGGGACTCAGCTGCTCGTCCTCCCCCCCCCCCCCCCCCCCGTAGATCACGATCGTTCTGACCGTTGATCTCCTGATGAGTTGGGTTTGATTCTGAAGAAGCTCAACTTTGACTTTTAACTAAACTGCTTTAAAGTTTTAGCTTGTCTCTCGTTTTACACTCTTAAAAACACAACGCACCGCTTTTAGATTCTCACGGCTGAAGCAGGTTGAAGTAGTACTGTAATACTTCAGCGTACAAGTACATGCATCAAGTGTGTATTTAACCTCTTCATAATTAGATTTAATCATCTTTAAACTCTGAAACAAACACTTTTACGTCTGTTGACCGTTAGAAGTGACAGCAGCTCGACCAATCAGAGCCCTGTGGGCAGCTAGAGGCGGGGCGTGTGTGTGTTAGCTTAGATGCTACGGTAGCATCAGCTCCATCAGAGGATGTCATTCAAACACCGAACGTTTTCATTGGTTCTTCTTCTGGCTGCTGTAAGAGTTTGATTGACAGCTGGTTCATCCAATCACCTGCCAGCTATTCCTCCTGCAGTCTATTTAAAAGTGGGTGTGTTGTGTTTTTAGGAGTGTAAGAGGTGAAACGTCGCATCAGTCGGTTTGAACCGTTTTTTAAGGCAATATTGTAAATAGACTCTCTGCTCAGTTTCAAGTTTGTTTTTATTTTGTAATGAATTTAAATAATTTTACAGATGTGGTGTTCTTTTGCAGCGAGGTGATAGTTGACCCCCGTCTTTTACCTGTGACCCCGCCCCTCTCTTCTGGGGGGGGGGGTGGCTGTGTTTGATTCTGTGTGATGTAACTAAACATATTGAGGGGTTTTAAATAAAAAACTAAAGGAACAGGAAGTTGTGTTTTTAAGGAGAAGTTCGGGGGAAATAAAGAGGTGGAGCTCTGAGGAGGAGGCGGAGTCTCTCAGGACGCGCTGGGAGCCTGTGAGGCGAGCAGCAGGGTTCAGAAACCCTCGACTCTGCAGGTGAGTGTCAGCAGGTGAGTCTGAAACATGAACCAGAGGTTTTATCAAAGTAACTTCATCTAACGTAGTATTTAGTGCTGTTATAACGTTAGCTGTACTCAGTACTGCTCGTCTGAGGACGTGTGATAGTCTCACCTGGTGAATCGCTTTGCTGATTACCAGGGAGGCGCCTGCACTCAGACGATGAACACTCAGTAGATTGCTGTCCTTCAGCACCGCTGGAGGCTGGAAGCGTCAGGCGAACGAAGGCAACAGGGCGACTTCGTCAAGCTGAGACTCCTCCAGCGTGTGCTTAACGTGTTTCTATTGTCTAGTCTACCATGTGTTTGATCCTAGTTCTGCCCGGTGGTCACGTAGACGTTGGGCCACTCCCAGGTGACCTCACTAACCTCATCTATCCCACTGGCTCAGTTCATGGCGAGCTCGTGGTGGCGGGGGGGCTGAAAGCTGAGTTCATCTCCCTCAACATTTAGTTCTGTGTGACGGATGGAAGTTCCCTCTAAAATATTTCATGTTACAAGTTATTAATCTGATGTAAATGATATGAACGATAATCATAAATATCTGCACCAACACGACTCTTATTGTGAAAATCGTTTGTCTTCTTTTCCTTTTGAAATATTTGTTTAATTTTCATCTTAAATAACATCTTTAATTGTTTTAATCATTTACAGGAGACTTGTAATCATCATTGAAGCCAGTTGAAGCGCTGGTTGATCACATGACGGTGGATCACATGACGGTGGTTCTCAGGACATCCTGTAGGTGGCGCTGCTGTCTGTTGCGCTGCTGCTGAAACAACGTGATGAAGATTAAACGGGTCACAGATGATCTATAGTTCAGTCCTTGTGCACATTTATATATAATAATAATAATAATATTAGATGTTTCTTTACGTTAACTAAAATAAGTCAAACTTACATTATAAAGATGTGTTGACTCAGCTAAATATGAAGTTTAATTCAATTGTTTCCTGAAGTTCAGATTATTTAAATCGGCTACATGTTCAAAACTTAAGACAGTTTTGAACAAATCATTGAGATTTAGTTCAGCTCTGATTCATGAAGCACGAAAGGGAGCTCATGTTAGGAGACGAGGTGATGAGGAGAGGAAACGAGTAGCACCCTTTGACCTCTGAGCCTCCTCCTCAGATTTAACATGGATGACACTGGTAAATTGTCCTTTAATGGATGTAACAGCTGTGACCACAGACAGACACTTACACACACACACTACAAATACTCTGTTACAAGTAAAAGCACAGATTTACAAATGTAAGTTCAGATGTATTAACTTTAACAAAATGTAGTTAAAGTATTGGTGTAGAAAAATGTCTCCTTTGGGACCAGGGGGTCAGGGGTCCTGGAAAAAAAGGTGTGTGTGTGTGGGGCTTTTGGTCGTCATGTTATTTTTATAACAGAAACATTAAAACACACAGCTGTGCTGTTATTGGACAAATACAGCAGGTCGATGACATCACTCTGACCTCTGTGCTGCAGTGTGATGATGTCACTGTTTCTTTGTGTTGATAAAAAAACGAAGTATTTTTAGTTCTGTTGCTACGAGAGCTCCTGCTCCTCTTCCTGCTTCTCCTCTTCCTTCTGCTTCTCCTTCTCCTCCTGCTTCTCTTCTTCCTGCTTCTCTTCTTCCTCCTGCTTCTCCTCTTCTTCCTTCTGCTTCTCCTCCTCCTGCTTCTGCTTCTCTTCTTCCTCTTCTTGCTTCTCTTCTTCCTGCTTCTCTTGATTTTCGTTCGGTCGACTTTGTTTTCTGTCCGTTTATCAGAAGAAGAAAGAAGTACTTTGATCTTTTACTTCAGTAGAAATATTAGTGTAAAAATACTTTGTTACAAGTCCTGCATTTAAAATACAATTAAAGAAAAACTACAAAAGTATCGACATCAAATAATACTTCTATAAAGTACACATTCAGATTGATATCTATCGTATAATTCATCATTTATTAGTGTTGATATAAAGTAAGAAGAGATGAGAGGATTAAACCAGGTCGAGGTTTGGAACAGACGCTGCAGGGCTCTGAGTCACACATACATTACAGTCCAGTCATATAGCAGACGCTTTTATCCAAAGCGACTTACAATAAGTGTATTCAACATAGGTTTTCGAGAGAACTAGTCACCAGAAGTAATAAGTGCATGTCCTTTCCTCAAACAAGCATCTAAGAGCATAAACCAGAGCCAACGTACAGTGCAGAAACAAACGAATGCAATAAGTGCCACAAACTAATATAAAAACAATAAGTGCAATAAGCTAGTATGAATACAATAGATGCTAAGTAAGTGCTAAGCGGAAGGGTAGGCCTTCTTGAAGAGGCGAGGTGAGTTTTCAGCCTGCGCCGAAAGATGGGCAGCGACTCTGCCATTCTGACGTCAGTGGAGAGTTCATTCCACCACTGTGGGGCCAGGACAGAAAACAGCCGCGACCGGGTCGATCGGCCGCAGGGACCTCTGAGCGACGGGGCAACCGATCGCCCCGAGGTAGCAGAGCGAAGTGGTCGGGCCAGGGTGTAGGGCTTGTCCATGGCCTGGAGATAGGAAGGAGCTGTTCCTTTCACTGCCCTGTAGGCTAGCACCAGAGTCTTAAACTGGATGCGGGCTCTTACAGGTAGCCAGTGTAGAGAACGGAGAAGGCAAGTTGTGTGGGAGAACTTGGGGCGATTGAAAACCAGGCGAGCTGCAGCTTTCTGGACAAGCTCCAGAGGTCCGATGGCCGACGCCGGGGCTCCGGCAAGTAGTGAGTTGCAGTAGTCCAGGCGGGAGATGACAAGAGCCTGGATGAGCACCTGCGCCGTCTCGCCAGTGAGGAAGGGGCGAATCCTCCTGATGTTGTAGAGCAGGAATTTGCAGGAGCGTGTAACCGATGCAATGTTTGCCGAGAACGACAGTTGGTCATCCAGGGTCACACCCAGGTTTCTCGCAGTCCGACTTGGCGTCACCACGGTATCATCAATGGTGATGGACAGGTCTCGGTGTGGGCAACCCTTCCCCGGGAGGAACAGTAGCTCGGTTTTGTCCAGGTTGAGCTTGAGGTGGTGTGTCGTCATCCACTTCGAGATGTCAGCGAAGCACGCAGCGATGCGTGCCTCCACTTGAGTGTCCCCGGGGGGAAATGACAAGACCAGCTGGGTGTCATCGGCATAACAATGGTAGGAGAAGTCATGCGAGCGAATAACAGAACCCAGAGATGTTGTGTAGAGCGAGAAGAGAAGGGGGCCCAGGACTGAGCCTTGTGGAACCCCCGTAGTCAGCATGCGTGGTTCCGACACAGAACCCCTCCATGACACCTGGTAGGATCGACCTGTCAGGTAGGATGCAAACAGGGAGAGTGCAGAGCCTGAAACGCCCATCCCCTCGAGGGTGGATAGGAGGATCTGGTGGTTAACAGTGTCAAACGCCGCAGACAGGTCCAGGAGAATCAGGACAGAGGAGAGAGAGTTAGATCTCGCTGCGAGAAGCGACTCCGTCACCGCAAGGAGGGCTGTCTCAGTCGAGTGACCCACTTTGAACCCGGACTGTTGAGGGTCCAAGAGGTTGTTTTGGTGGAGATAGGATAGTTGAGTAAAGACAGCATGTTCAAGTGTTTTGGAAAGAAAGGGTAGAAGAGACACCGGTCTGAAGTTCTTGACATCAGAGGGGTCAAGTGATGGTTTCTTCAGAAGGGGGGTGACTCTAGCAGTCTTGAAAGCCGTGGGAAAGCATCCTGAAACAAGAGATGTGTTCATGAGGTGGGTGAGAAAAGGAAGGAGTTCAGTCGCAATAGACTGAAGAAGAGGGGAGGGGATCGGGTCAAGGGAGCACGTGGTGGGGCGGTTAGATGTAACAAGGTTGAGGACCTCGTGAGGGGAGAGGGGAGCAAGATAGGGCATGGGGAGGGAGAGCTGTGGGGGAAGAGCTGGAGATGGTAGAGAGGGAGAGGGTGGACAGGGAGAGAGTGAACAGGGGTCTGAGAGAAGGAGGATCTGATATCGTTTACCTTCTTGTCAAAGAAGTTGGCGAAATCGTCAGGGAGAAGGGAGGAAGTAGGAGGAGGGGGTGGGGGTTGGAGGAGTGAAGAGAAAGTTTTGAAGAGTTTTTTAGGATTTGAAGCAGAGGTTAGGATTTTGGAGCGAAAGAAAGAAGCTTTAGCAGTAGATAGAGTGGTGGAAAGAAGAGCTTGGAAGTTAAGAAGGTCCCCCGGGAGTTTGCCTTTTCTCCATTTACGCTCAGCCTCTCTTAGGCTCCGTCTGTCATTACGCACTGAGTCCGACAGCCATGGGGCAGGTGGGGTTGGCCGTGCAGGCCTGGAGGTGAAGGGACAGAGGTTGTCCAAAGAAGAGGAAAGGGTGGAGAGGAGAAGATCAGTAGCAATATCAGGGGATAGGAGAGAGAAGGCTTCAGGGTCAGGGAGAGCAGAGGTAACAGAAGATGAAAGATCAGCCGGGGAGAGGGAGCGGAGATGACTACGGGTAGAAACCATGTGGGTAGGTGGTGGAAGTAAGGGGGGAGAGGAGAGGGAGAGGGAGTAAGACATGAAATAGTGGTCAGAGAGCTGGAGGGGAGTGACGGATAGGTTAGCAGTAGAACAGTGTCTAGTGAAGATAAGATCCAGCTGGTTGCCGGCCTTGTGGGTAGGAGGAGAAGAGGCGGGGTAAAGGTCAAAAGAGGAGAGGAAGGAAAGAAGCGGTTCTAATTTATCAGTCTGGATGTTAAAGTCTCCGAGCAGGATGAGTGCAGAGTCATCATCATGGAAGTGTGAGACTAATGTGTCGAGATCTTCCAAGAACTCACCAAGAGGGCCTGGTGGGCGATACACAACAGCAATGGTGAGCTTGACTGGATAAGTGACAGTAACCGCATGAAATTCGAAAGAGGACGGGGAGAACTGAGGAACCGAGACAAGAGTGTATTTCCATTTTGGGGAAATTAGCAAGCCAGTACCACCACCCCGCCTCGCAGCTCTGGGAGTGTGAGAAAAAGAGTACACTTCTGACAGAGCTGCAGGTGTGGTGGTATTTTCTGGCGTGATCCAGGTCTCAGTTAGAGCAAGAAAGCTGAGAGAGAGCAAGGAAGCGTAGCCTGAGATGAACTCAGCTTTCGGCACTGCCGACTGGCAATTCCAGAGCCTCCCCGGTACCACTTGCTCAACATGAGCTGAGAGAGTAGGATAAATGAGGTTAGCGGGGTCACGGCACCTGGGAGTGGCCCAATGTCTACGTGACCACCGAGCAGAAGAGAGGACCGAAATCGGATGCACTTTTTCAAACACATGGTTTGAATAATAAAAATGAGGTAACTACACGTTCGAGAAGTCTTAGCTTGACGATGTCGGGCTTGAAAAAGTCGCCTTGTTGCCTTTGTTCGCCCTAGCCTTCGTTTGCCAGATGCTTGAAAGCTGACGCTTCCAGCCTACAGAAGTGCTTAAGGACAGCAATCTGATTGTCTGCCAGGAGTGTAGGCTCCTCCCTTGCAATTAGCAAAGCTATTCAGCAGCTGAGACTAAAGTCACACACACAGTCACACACACACAGTCACACACACAGTCTCACACACACATTGTCACACACATAGTCACATAGTCACACACACACACACACAGTCACACACACGCATAGTCACACAGTCACACACACACAGTCACACACACACACAGTGACACACACGCATAGTCACACAGTCACACACACACACGCATAGTCACACACGCATAGTCACACGCACACACGCATACACACACATAGACTCACACACGCATAGACACACAGTCACACACAGTCACACACACACACAGTCACACACACACATAGTCACACAGTCACACACACATAGACACACACACACAGTCACACACACACACAGTCACACACACACACATAGTCACACACACACACAGTCACACATAGACACATAGTCACACACACACATAGTCACACACACACGCATAGTCACACACACACACGCATGCATATACACAGTCACACACACACATAGTCACACACACATAGACACACAGTCACATACACACACACACGCATAGACACAGTCACACGCATAGACACACACACGCACAGTCACACACACACACATAGTCACACACATAGTCACACACACACACAGTCTCACACACACACGCATAGTCACACACACACACACATAGACACACACAGTCACACACACACACATAGACTCACACACACACGCATAGACACAATCACACACACACACACGCATAGACACACAGTCACACACACACACATAGTCACACACACACACACATAGTCTCACACACACATAGACACACACACACACATAGTCACACACACACCACTCTTTCATCCCTCCTGTTTTAAATGAGAACAAACTGTAACACTGACCTGGTACACTGAGTGTGTGTGTTAATAAAACATGTAATACCCCCCCCCCCCCCCCGTGATGATGACACTCTGAGAGAATCGGTGTGAATAATTTATGGAACTCTGAGTTGAACACGAATCATCTCAGCAAATAACCCAGATACACATGTAGACCAGGTCCAGATACACATGTAGACCAGGTCCATGTGAGACACGTAGACCAGGTCCAGATACACACGTAGACCAGGTCCAGATACACATGTAGACCAGGTCCATGTGAGACACGTAGACCAGGTCCAGATACACACGTAGACCAGGTCCAGATACACATGTAGACCAGGTCCAGATACACATGTAGACCAGATCCATGTGAGACACGTAGACCAGGTCCAGATACACATGTAGACCAGGTCCATGTGAGACACGTAGACCAGGTCCAGATACACACGTAGACCAGGTCCAGATACACATGTAGACCAGGTCCAGATATACATGTAGACCAGGTCCATGTGAGACACGTAGACCAGGTCCAGATACACACGTAGACCAGGTCCAGATACACATGTAGACCAGGTCCAGATACACATGTAGACCAGATCCATGTGAGACACGTAGACCAGGTCCAGATACACACGTAGACCAGGTCCAGATACACATGTAGACCAGGTCCAGATACACATGTAGACCAGATCCATGTGAGACAAGTAGACCAGGTCCAGATACACGCGTAGACCACGTCCAGATACACGCGTAGACCAGGTCCAGATACACGCGTAGACCAGGTCCGTGTGAGACACGTAGACCAGGTCCAGATACACACGTAGACCAGGTCCGTGTGAGACACGTAGACCAGGTCCAGATACACATGTAGACCAGGTCCAGATAACACGTAGACCAGGTCCAGATAACACGTAGACCAGGTCCGTGTGAGACACGTAGACCAGGTCCAGATAGACACGTGGACCAGGTCCATGTTGTGACTTGAGGTAAATGGGACTCAAGATATTCCAGATTTACTTCTTCAAAGTTTCAGGTCCGACGTGTCGGCTCAGATATTAGCATGCTAGCACAATGCTAAGCTACGCTAACCATCCTTCATGAAACAAAGAGAAAGAGGCTTTATGAATAATGACACGAAGACACAGCCGCAGATTAGTCATTAAGAAATGCTCACGCATGCATACACAATCACACACACACACACTCTCTAACACACACACACACAGGTCAGTGAGCTGTAATGCAGAGCAGATCTAGGGCACCACAAACGGCATTTGTGTGCGTGTGTGTGTGTGTGTGATTGAGTGTGTGTGTGTGTGTGTGTCCTACTAACTGATGAAGCTCACTCTGGGCTGTCGGCCAATAGCGCAGCTGGATCCGTGGATCATGTGACGAGAGTCGGGACGAGTGATTTAAAAAGAGATTGTGAGTGAAAGACGTTTTAAATAAAGTTAAACATTATTATTAAAGACATTAAAAGAGATTAAAGAGGAGAAATAGTTTCCTTCTTCTTTTATTTGATGTGAAGACGCTTGAAACAGAAAATAAACAGTGTTTTTTTTGGCTCCATTTACACAGTAATTCAAACATCACTCAAAAAACATCAATATATAAATGTTCAGCAAAGAAAAAGATGGAACATTTAAAATAACTTGTTTTTAATTTTTAACAAAGTTGTAAATGTGCTTAAAGTTTAAAATGAATTAAAGTACATTTGTTCAAACATCACGGAACAGAACAATGAAACTTTAACACGTCTGAACAACAACATGCCCGAAACAAGCGTGAGAACAAACGTGAATAATTAAGTTTAACGTGAACGTGTGACTCATCAGCTGATGATATTCACTAAGTGCAGGTTTAATACTTAAAAAAAATCATTTCTAACTGTTTAAAATATCAGAAATGTTTACATGATTTTGTGAGCTGAGAGAAATTAACTTTATGGATTATATATTATAATTATATATAAACTGAAACATATAAGAAATACTTATAGTACGCATACTTAAGAGAGGAATGTGTATTTATGTACTGACTTGGCTTAATATATCTTATTGCAGATATCTAATATACACATATATGTATATATAATTATTATTATTATTATTAATATTAATAATAGAGCGTTGGGAAGACGTTTTCTTTGTTTATTCACATTATTGCTTTTTCTCTCTTCGTGTTGTTGAACATTAAACTTCCTGATTTTTCTTGTAGTTTGTTAAAACTCAGAGTTAATGATTCTAAATGTCAACAGAGCCAGAGGAGAGATTAATGACGCTACGATTCATAAGATCATCAACAGAATGTCAGACAGGAAGACGTAATATATTAATATATAAATCAAGTAGGAAACAGATATTAGGTCTTAATAATCACCGTGCTGTAGGAGACGTAGTGCTCTTCAGTGCCTTCATGTTTGTGTCTTATTGAAAAAAGCTCATCATCGTATAAACGTTGACATCTTTGCTTGAGAACAAAAGTCTCTTTTTAAGTGAAACCCTGAAGGTCTCACGTGAAGAAGTCGTCTTTGGAGTAAACAGAGAGGCGCTTCACTACACCTTCAGCGATAAAAGACAAAGAAGAAGAAACGTGCAGCACCGTTAGAGAAGCTGGTGCCTCTCCATTAAACCGTTAACTCAGATTAAATGTGACGCCTCCGTCACACAAAGAGACGTAGAACAAGAGGAGCAGCAGCAGTGAGAGGGCGTCTGGTGACGGTCTAGTGCACCGTGGAGGATTAAAGTTACCAAACCTCCCGGGAACATCGCTGGTGTCAAAACAATTCCTCATTCTTCTTCAGTGTTTCCGAGCGTCCCGCCGCTGCAAGATGAAAACATTTGAGGAACAGGATAAAAAAGTTTGTTTTGCGTGTGAGCATGCTGGCAAACGCTGCTACTTTTCATTGAGAAAATTCAATTCAATGAATATATGTCGGAAGAGATGCTCATCACGGCGTCTCGGATTCATCCTCTTCGGGTGACGTCGGCGATGTGGGCGTGTCCTCCTCGTCTGCTGCCGTGGTTGCCTTGGGCAACCCAGCCGCCGCCGCCGTCAACGCCATCTTCTCGTAGGTCCTCCTGCGCTGCCGCCGCAGTGTCTGGCTCTGCAGCTCCTTCACCTCCTGCAGGACCTCCTGCGCCTCCTTCCACGACGACACAGCCTCCTCCAGGAGGCGCTCGGCCTCTTCGCGCCTCCGATCCACCTCCAGGTCGTCCTCCGACAGCAGGGAGGGCGGTGAGGAGGGTGGAGGTGGAGACAGGCGGTGTTTGTCGGGGGTTTTGGACGCCGGTGACTCGAAGGATCCGGAAAAGCTCGGGGAGTTCTTCTGACTCGGAGACGGCGACTCCTTGCTGCTCGCCCGACGCAGAGAGTCAGTTTCACTCCCTCGTAGTGAATCGGAGCCTTTGACCTGAGAGGAGTCGGATCCTCCAACGCTGGGAGGTGATTCAGGTGACTTCTGGACAGGAGAGTCGTGCTCCTTGCTGGGACAAGAGGAGCAGGACGGTCCCTTGAGTTTTGGTGAACGGACCGTGTCGGAGCTCTTTGTCCGAGGAGAGTCGGTCAGACGAGGCGAATCTTTCAGTCGAGGAGAGTCGTTTGCTTTCGTGGCGGGCGAATGGGATCCTCTGGATCGAGGAGAGTCGGCCCCTTTGGAGCGATTCTTCTTGGCTTTGGATCGAGGAGACTCTCTTCCTCTCAGACGGGGAGAGTCTTTGCCCCTCAGGCGAGGAGAGTCGCTGCTCCTGCTCCTCGGAGATCCAGACGACCTGCTGAAGAGGACGACAAGAATCGGTTCAACATTAATCCTACTTGGCTTCACAGCGGATTTCTTTTGAGAATTAGCTGCAGACATTCAATGTGTCGGATCATCTAATGGTGCCTGAAACACCCGTTCAGACGGTAGAATTCAAGTTTCAAAAGATTCCAAAAACCCTTTTTACGCAATGATTTGCCAAGTGAAGGCAGGCAAACCTGGAGTGAGGAGAGTCTGAGCCCCTGAGGTGGTGGATGTGGGGGGAGTCGATGCCCTTCAGGTAAGGTGAGCCGCCTCCTCGTTCTCTCTCTTCTTTGGCCTTCTGCAGCTCCTGTAAATCACAACACAACATTAATCGTAAATTACATCCCATCCGTCAATTTCTGCATTATTTGCTTCTGGTGACTGAACTGTCAGACAAATGAGAAACCGAACTAGCAAAGCTCAGTGAACTCATGGACGAAGGCGTCGTACCTGCAGCCTCATCTCCTCCAGCAGCTCCTGAGCTCTCTGCATCCTCTGAGCGATGAGGCTCTGCAGCTGACCGACTGGCTGCACCGAAGCCCCGCCCACTGCCTCCTCTCCAGTCGGACAACGCCGAAGAGCCGAGCGCAACTCGGAGCGAATCATCGCCGGTCTGAGTAGGAGGAAGGAGGGTAAGAACAACGGAAGTTAGGAAGAATGTAGTTTGTCAGGTGAAGATTCGTTGGTTTGTTTATTATTATGTTCGCTCACCTGGAGGAGAGGACTTCGTCCATGGAGGCACAGCGACTTCGGCCCTGCATGCTGAATCTCTTCCCTGGCTGAGGCGTTTGAGACTGAGCCGTAAGGACCTGAAAGGCAACACAAGTCTGTTAGTATCTGTGGTTCAGTCATAAGTTGAGGGGGAGGGGGTCCTGGTTTAAGGGTCGATCAGACCAAGACGCGTCTCAACAGAACCGTCCGCTGGCGTATCATACTGGGTACCACAACAAGGACGAAGGGTCTGACTGCCCAATGGAAAGGCCAGTAGGGCAAAACAGCTGATGACCCGGTGGAGCGGGGTGTGCGTCCACAGCCAGGCGATCAAACGTAAATGACGGGGAAATATGGATTCAATGCAGACATTGAGCTCCTGCTGTTGGAGGAGGAGATGGGGAAAATGATATAGTTGATCATAGTTAAATAAACGATTCTGATTCTGATATTGCTAATATCTGTTCCAACCGCATCTACCGGCATCACAACAGGAAGTCAGCGGTAAAGTAGTAAAGCCCGCACTTTTGCCACAATTTGATTGGCTTCCTCGGTTCAAGTGACATTGATGAGCGGTGCGACTTGGCGCCTGGTGCTGAAAAAGAAAATTTAACTTTCAATGTGCGTCTAAATAAACACAGCGGTGCAAGAGAGGTCTCGGTGTGATCGGCCCCTTTAGAAACGTTTGCAGAGTAACACCTTCTACTAAACCAATGTACTAATATTACTTCCGGTCTTGAGCACAGTTGATTAGACAAAGGTTAGACCTTTAGGATATTGAGTAATGTGTAGCGCGCGGTGCCCCCGCACGCTTTCTTAATTTTAATTTAGAATCAATAAATAAAATTATTAATTTTTATTTTTATTTTTTTAATTTAATTTATTCAAAATTATTTCTTATCAAAATGTTTTAATTTATCAAGAAACAAAAAGTAATAAATAAATAAGAGGCCTTTTGTTTGAAACGAACAAAAGTGGAACAAGGGGCTCTCAGCTGTGGATGCGCGAACTGAGAGGACCCTTGCCGGCGACGGACAGACCCGAGCTGCCGTCGGAGTGACCACGGATCCACGGCACCTGTGCCCCGCTGTCCGGTCTCTCCCTGTGAGCGCCCCTGATTTGCAACGAGAGGCTGCGAGAAGGGGGAGAAAGGCGAAGTTCAGGTCTCTCTCTATGTGAATCGCTCACCTGGCCTAATGGGAGAGCGTGGCCGATAGTTCACCCCTCCCTGATTTGCCTCAATGCCTCCGCTTAAAGAGAACCTCGGACCGGTAGCTGATTTGCCCTAAATGGTAATAAATCGCCAACACGAGCCCAGTATCGATAGCTCGTTTGCTTTCTTTTCCGAATCGCCAAACAGGGATATACCAAACAGTATAATCGGTCGCTCGAATAGCCGTCGGTCTCATAAATTCTTTTATTGAATTTATTTATTTTATATTAAATTTAAATTTATCCGTCCCTGCTCAGAGCTCAACAGATATAAAGCTCTTTCAAAATAAAGCGGGGCTTCCCCGGGTTTCTCTTAACTATAGAAAACGAATACTAGAATGTGAAGATGTGTGTGCGCATAAAGTATGCAATCAGTTGTGTGCCGTTCTGGATCACTGCAGACTTACCGCAGGGGCTGGGCTGTCTCTCCCTTAAGAGAAGCCCTCTCCTCTCTGAGTTCCCAAAACAGTTGAAGACAAGAGTCGGTCGGAAAAAGTTAAAAAAGTTCCTTATTTATTTTTGTCCAATTCAAAGTATATTCCCTTGGTCCAAATACAGAGAAAAAGTGATTAACATAAAAAGATTTTAAAAAAAAACAAAGTCTTTAAAAAAAAAAACCGACCCAGTGAGCCGGCTATTTCCAAATGTCCGGAGAAGAAAGTTAAAGATTAACCCAGCGCAGGTTCCAACCTGGTGGGCTTCTCCCCCGACTCAGCTCCTGATCCTTGAAAACCGAGAATATTTATACTCCCCTTTCTTGGTGCCTCCGTGGGCCATGACAGTGTCATGGTAGCCCCCCCCTTAAATTTTTGTCATTCCTGGATGACCCTACTGTTCATCCAGGTCAAAGTGAGTGCATAGACATGATGGCGTCAGTGCTGGAAAGCAGACCCGGTCCAATGAGTGCACCTGTGCATACCTCGTGTGTGTGTGTGTGTGTGTGTGTGTGTGTGTGTGTGTGTGTGTGTGTGTGTGTGTGTGTGTGTGTGTGTGTGTGTGTGTGTGTGTGTGTGTGAACCCCCCCCCCCCCCCCCCAGAGGGTCTGTCACAGAAACTTGTCTGTGCAACAGGTCACTCTTACAAGAGACCTAGCGCCCTATTTCGCTCTCGATTTCATTTTTTGTTTTTCTAAATTTTTATTTGTTGTTTTTAAGGTGCTTGTTAACACCTAATAACCATGGCCTTCCGTGTAGGGGCATCACAATTTCGCAAAACACTCCAACATGTCTAACAAATGATTCACGGTCTACAAGAATCAGAATGTTAAAGAGTTTCCCAACCTGCACCTGCTGGGTCTTGTGGACCTTGGAGGCCTCCAGGTAGGACTGTTTGCCCCAGGACAGCTCACTCCCCCTGGGCAGACTGCTGGTCTTCACCTTGGGCTCCTTGGGGGTCGCCCGCAGCTTCGACACATCCGTTCCGGCTCGCTGACGAACTCCGACCCCCCAGGATCCGATGGCGGCCACCTGTCCACAGGAACCCCCCCTCTGCAGGTCGACCTGGAAGTTCTCCCAGGATTCCCGGGAGTCGTAGTCCGGGGAGAAACCGTCCTCCTCGGCAACCAGGTCGAGGGTCAGCATGCCATGGGAGGAGGTGGACGCCTGAGGGGTGAGTGACACAAGATGGCGTGATTTAAAGAATGTTTGAACAAGTTAAAACGGGAGAAAGATAAACGAGACAGTACCACGGCCATGAGGTGTCCTCTGGTCGGCAGCCGGCGGCCATGAGGGATCTTTGCCCGGTCTCTGGTGGGATGAACCAGCGCACTGTCCTCCTCGATGGTCACCTGGACAGAGACATAGACACTGATTCTAGTGTAGGAGATGGTGTGAGAACTGAATCTAAGCCTAAGGACACCTGTGACGAAGCTAAATCAAGTAGACTTCTTAATGAGGTATTTAACCCGATATCAGTGTCATCGAGGTTTACGACCAACACGCCGCCTTTACCTCGTCTAAAATGCGGTTCTTGGCTTTGATGATTGCCACATTGAGGGCATTGACCCACGATTCCTTTTCCTCCGGACTCACCGCCAGAAACATGAGGTTAGGAACCTGCAAAAAGACAAAGAATTCACTGTTTGGTAAAATCCATCCATTAACCGTAACCGCCAATTTAGAGTCCTCAATTAATTAACCTGAGCATGTCTTTGGACTGTGGAAGGAAGCCGGAGAACATATATATATATGTATACATTTATATTTATACATTAACCATCAGTGTAAATAAAGTGTTACTGACTCAGTAGAACGTGTGTTTCTAGTCTCCGATCTCTGATTGTGTTTCATTGTAAACAATCAGAGGAGAGCTAGTAACGTTAGCAGCACCGCTAACGGCTAACCAATGGAGGTTCACTTCAGTTACACTATGATGCCTTCAGGCTCCGCTCAGTGAACATGAGTACTGGCTGAAGGTACATTATAACGTTATCATGATGTGTTCACATGTCATCTGTAAAATGTAGTTCTGGTGATAAACTTGAATAAATCCAGTAGTTTGAAGGAGATGTTTATGAATATAAAATTAGGAGCTGTTTAACTTCATAACACGAGCTCTAAGCTCATTATTGTACTTCATCAAAAAAATACTATAAATTA
Source organism: Anarhichas minor (assembly GCF_050575085.1). Taxonomy (NCBI): domain Eukaryota; kingdom Metazoa; phylum Chordata; class Actinopteri; order Perciformes; family Anarhichadidae; genus Anarhichas; species Anarhichas minor. The sequence continues at coordinate 706,842 of NW_027466499.1, read as the reverse complement.
CTACAACAAAGTAAAAGTATAACATTTAGTATTTTTGGTGGTTTACTGACATCAGAGTTGAAATAATTTGTATCTGTTGTCATCAATAATCAATAATTAGTGTCAGCGGCAGATAAGAACCTGATCAGAGATCTAAACGTTGTTTCTGTGAGTTTTCTGATGCGTTGCTCTTCTTCTGTTGCTGCTGTTAATCTTCTGTTTCTAATCTTCTTATTTTCATGGATTTAAAGATTAAATGTTTAGTATTAAATAAATAACTTCTGTATTTACGTTCAATAACAGTGAAGCTCATGTTTCATACATTTTAATTTGAATAAACCAGCTGATCAAGAAGAGTTCAGTAACTGCTGCAGCATCGGGAGGACGAGGAGATGCTGGACGTCTCTTTTTATTTTGAGAATTAGAAATCAGTAAATGACAAACCAGCTGACTTCATCGGTGCTGTGATGTCATACGACATGATGTCATCGCTGTGTGGCCGTAATGAAGCGCAGCGGATTAAACATAAGACCGACATGTGAAAGCGTTTGGACTTTGCGGGGGATTATTCCGCCATAACTCGTCCTCTGACGGACTAATGGGATTCTGAGGATTAAACCTTTTCATAGAAGAAGACAACACACACACACACACACACACACACAGCTCGACCAATCGGTGCAGTCGAGGCTGGAGATCCACCAATGAGGTGGCAGCGTGAGAGTCGGGCGGGTCGGAGTAATCGGTGAGGACGAACACGGGGGGGAGGATGAAGAGGAACAAAGAATCACTACTCCGTGATTCGTGTTCCCCTCGGGATGAACCGCCACAACGTTTCCATTGAAACTGATAGAAGGCGAAGCGACTCACGGTGTTTCCCGGCTGTCTGCAGCGCAGCAGAGTGAAGCGACTGTGGTTCTTCTTGCTGCGACTCTTTGCTTTCCTCAGCTCCTCCGAGCGCTCGTAGTCAGCCAGGTCGAACACCTCCTGAGCCCTCCGCTCGTCTTTCACCTGCAAACAAACACACGCTCACGTCACCGAGGGGGAATCGAACCTACGGGACGACGAGGTCACCGCCAAGTACGACACCGAAACGTATCAATCAAAATATATATGATGTGTAACGATGAACACGGTGGACGTGACAAACACTGAGGTGGGAGTCCTTGAAGAGGATTTAGTGGACCTTGAGGAGGTTTTGGTGGACCTTGAGGAGGACCTAAAGGTCCTTGAGTGAGTTAACTGCCAAGAAACCCTGCAACATCAGTCCTGTTGCTATGGTTACCAGCAGTTTAACCTGGAGCTGTGATTGACAGGTGAGACTGTCGATCAGGGCCCCGTTCCTCGTACGTGGTTCAACTAAGTCGATCAAATGTCCTATTAGCAGCCTAAATTAACGAGATGATTGACATCAGGCTATCTGGTTTCTCCAAGGCTGATCCTCTCAAACAGTCTCGTTAATTGGAACCAGACGATCAGGATCAGGATAATTGCGCGTGCCCGTCCTACTTCAAAAGGGGGAAGTCTGTGTAGATTACCATATAGAACTAGCAGTTTGAATATGTGTGTGAATCTGTGTGTGGGCGGATCAGTGTGTGTGTGTGTGTGTTATTCATCATCAGACATTCAATCAACTGAAGCAGTGAAGATAAATAGTGTGATTCTCTCTGTTCTTATCATGAGTCCACCTTCATCATGTTCTACAGTAATGATATGCTGGTGTACTAATAACACTGTCATATCATTATGAGTGCTTTAACCCTCATGTATGCAACGCAGCCATCAAGAGGACATGGGAGCAAGTAAACACTAACACACACACATTACTCAGAATGCTGAGTCAGTACAATATGTGCCATGGTGATGTAATGAACACATCCATAAGTTTATTAAGCGCCAAATAAACTTCACCAACAGCACGGCATGCAGCGGCTTTCCCCATGTTCTCCGCACCGACACTGAACAACAATGTACCACTCGCAGAACAGCTCAAGGCTGCATCCAGTGTGTGAGAGTCAATGCTCGGCTGCAGCGTGTGGTGTTCAATGTATGCTCCAGAAGCTCTGTAAATAAATGATTCCTTGTGGGCAGAATGGATAGCGCTCGTATAGGAAGTCATCATGATGTGATAACGGATCTTGGCGATGTGGAAGAACTCTCTCCCTATAAAACACTAATCTAACTAATATCCTCCTTCATCAGTGGATCTCTGAGGAAGGGAGCTGTACATTAATGCAATAGAGGCTTCTTAGTTTGCTCAGCTGGTTTAATGGATCACCGTGTGTCTCACTTTACATGCATTTCTGGAACTCCCGTATAACCCCCGGTAGATGCGCAAGCGCATTAGACTACCGTATATGACAGGAGCTGCCATGTTTTCCGGGGGAGTGGCAGCTTATCCAGCTACCTTCAGTTAGCCTGCGCTGGAGCAGCTTCAAGCTTATGGATGTGTTGCCATGGTGATTTTGCCAAACTTGCTTCGTGGAACCGAAAAGCCTGATCTACGTCATCTTATCCTGAAAAGTATCCGGCTAACTCAGTTAGCCACGTACGAGGAACGGGGCCCTGGACTTTTGTTTGGCTGTCGGGTGTTTGTTGTTGAAAATCAATCAGAGAGCAGGATTCACACACAGAGTGAGGAGCAGCCAGCTGCTGTTTGTTTTGATGTAATCAGGTTAAAGACACACACACACACACAGTCACAAACAAACGCATACACACACACACACACACACAGTAATAATAATAATAATGCATTTTATTTGTAACGCACTTTTCATTTAAAAAATCTCAGAGTGCCACAGAGCCAGTACATAGTAAAAAAACATAGTTAAAACAAACTATAATAAAATAACTAGTTAGCATAAAAAAACCAGTGAATGAACAGAAACACAAAATAAATAACTGACAGTGATTTAGGTCAGAAAGGCCTTCCTGAATAGAAAGGTTTTTAGGCCGGTCTTAAAGAGACCAGTGTCTGTGTTGCCCTTAGGTGGTCAGGGAGACTGTTCCACAGGCGTGGAGCTGCCGAGCCAAAGGCCCGGTCGCCTATGGTGCGGAGCTTAGTGTTGGGGACCCGGAGGAGCGAGCTGTTTGATGATCTGAGGGTACGGGTGGAGATTTGGGGAGTGATGAGTTCTTGTAGGTAGGGAGGTGCGTGTCACACACACACACACACACACACACAGTCACACACAGTCACATGCACACACACACACACACAGGTGCAGTGACACAGAGATAACTAACACCTGGTCTCACAGAAAGTAACAGAAGTTATAATATTTCCTCTTTATGTACTATTAATGTATTTAATTACTTTAGATCAACTGATCAATGATGAAGTATAATTATACATGAAACTACCTGCAGTATTTAAAGTCATTTAAAATGAGGAATCAAAACGTTTCCGTTTCAGTGAAGCGAGTCGACGTTTGATCCATGTTTCATTCATCACGTTTTAACTTCGTACATCTTCCACAAAGTTCATCTGAGGAGAAACTGCTGACTGTGAAAATAAAGTACTGCAGTACTTCTGTTACTACGACAGCTAAATCCTACTGTACTACAGCTAGTACTGTGACTTCTATATTAACAATATAATGTGTACCATTACAGCTACTGCCAAGGATACAAATACTTACTAAAGTACTGACTTTACAAAACTAATATTACTGCTTGTGAGACAGCAGTTTTATTTTTGAATAAAAACAAAAGGCTTAATGACAAATCAATCTTGTTTTATATACATTTATGTTTTAAATATTGTAGATGATTTAAAAAGTATTCTCAGCAGACATTTAAACTGATGTCTTTAATAACATTTATTAACATTAATAGGACCCTGAAACTGAAGCAGATAAATGCTTCAGTAAACATGCACTGTCCCTTTAAATGTGAACCTTTGAACAACAAAAGGTCACACACACACACACACTGACTTCCAATAAACAGCTGTGAAAACATCCATCACTGTGTGTCTTCAAATCCCCCCAGACCACATCGGTGATCAACAAGGTCAAATGGTGTGTGTGTGTGTGTGTGTGTGTGTGTGTTGGATGCAGTGGTCACATGTTAAAGCTGGTGACGTTTGTCAATATCAGTACTAATGTGATCAATATGACGCCTGAGCTTCAGTGATGCTGACAGAAACACACAAACTGATGTACGTACATAGTATTATATACATATACAGACAAATATATATATATTAATATATGTTATATACATATACAGACAAATATATATTAATATATGTTATTTACATATACATACAAACATATACTTATATTATATACGTACACACACATTTTCAATGGAAACAAAATAAAACAAAAATGGAACAAAAGTACTTGTTTATGTTTAGGGAACAAAAGTACTTGTTTATGCTTCGGGAACAAAAGTACTTGTTTATGTTTAGGGAACAAAAGTACTTGTTTATGCTTCGGGAACAAAAGTACTTGTTTATGCTTAGGGAACAAAAGTACTTGTTTATGCTTCGGGAACAAAAGTACTTGTTTATGTTTAGGGAACAAAAGTACTTGTTTATGTTTAGGGAACAAAAGTACTTGTTTATGCTTAGGGAACAAAAGTACTTGTTTATGTTTAGGGAACAAAAGTACTTGTTTATGTTTAGGGAACAAAAGTACTTGTTTATGTTTAGGGAACAAAAGTACTTGTTTATGCTTAGGGAACAAAAGTACTTGTTTATGTTTAGGGAACAAAAGTACTTGTTTATGTTTAGGGAACAAAAGTACTTGTTTATGTTTAGGGAACAAAAGTACTTGTTTATGCTTAGGGAACAAAAGTACTTGTTTATGTTTAGAGAACAAAAGTACTTGTTTATGCTTAGGGAACAAAAGTACTTGTTTATGTTTAGAGAACAAAAGTACTTGTTTATGCTTAGGGACCAAAAGTACTTGTTTATGTTTAGGGAACAAAAGTACTTGTTTATGTTTAGGGAACAAAAGTACTTGTTTATGTTTAGGGAACAAAAGTACTTGTTTATGCTTAGGGAACAAAAGTACTTGTTTATGTTTAGGGAACAAAAGTACTTGTTTATGTTTAGGGAACAAAAGTACTTGTTTATGTTTAGGGAACAAAAGTACTTGTTTATGCTTAGGGAACAAAAGTACTTGTTTATGTTTAGAGAACAAAAGTACTTGTTTATGATTAGGGAACAAAATTACTTGTTTATGTTTAGGGAACAAAAGTACTTGTTTATGTTTAGGGAACAAAAGTACTTGTTTATGCTTAGGGAACAAAAGTACTTGTTTATGTTTAGGGAACAAAAGTACTTGTTTATGTTTAGGGAACAAAAGTACTTGTTTATGTTTAGGGAACAAAAGTACTTGTTTATGCTTAGGGAACAAAAGTACTTGTTTATGTTTAGAGAACAAAAGTACTTGTTTATGATTAGGGAACAAAATTACTTGTTTATGTTTAGGGAACAAAAGTACTTGTTTATGCTTAGGGAACAAAAGTACTTGTTTATGTTTAGGGAACAAAAGTACTTGTTTATGCTTAGGGAACAAAAGTACTTGTTTATGTTTAGGGAACAAAAGTACTTGTTTATGCTTAGGGAACAAAAGTACTTGTTTATGTTTAGGGAACAAAAGTACTTGTTTATGCTTAGGGAACAAAAGTACTTGTTTATGTTTAGGGAACAAAAGTACTTGTTTATGTTTAGGGAACAAAAGTACTTGTTTATGCTTAGGGAACAAAAGTACTTGTTTATGTTTAGAGAACAAAAGTACTTGTTTATGATTTGGGAACAAAATTACTTGTTTATGTTTAGGGAACAAAAGTACTTGTTTATGCTTAGGGAACAAAAGTACTTGTTTATGTTTAGAGAACAAAAGTACTTGTTTATATGGGGACTTGTGTTTTGTCCCCATAAGGTAGGAAAGTCAACACATTGACGTAATCTGATGAAACACACGTTCTTCTTCTTCTATTTGATTTACAGGTGAACCACAGCTGCAGTGATTGATCGTCTGAACGGTAATTTAAAAACTAATTGTCAGCTGTTTTAATGTTCCTGCATGAAAGGATGAACACACACACACATACACACACACATACACACACACTCACAGTGAAGCCTCCCTCAGGCTGCTGCTGTATTTAAGAGTTCTGGGTCAACGTCTGAATACAGAAACAAAGCGACTGATCTGAGAACAAACACACACACAATAACACACACACAGACAAACACAATAACACACACACACACACTCTAAGGAGTCAAAATGAAAAATAAATCAGTGTTTCTGCTGTTGAAACTCAGTGAAGTGAAAACAAACTGGACTGAACCTTCATCATCATCATCATCCTCATCATCATCTTCATCCTCATCATCACCATCATCATCCTCATCATTTTGACTCAACAGTTCTCAGCGTTACGTAACAGACGGTTACATAAAGTGAAGGACTGCAGAGTCAGTGAACACCTGCTGAACACCTGACATCTGTGGTGCATTCAGGGACAATCTGACATCTGACAGTCAGTAAACAACGGTTCGACAGAGCAAAGAAGTAAATAAAGATACCAACGAAGAAGAAGAAGAGTCTCAGCTGATGTTTAAAACTAAGGTAATGTTGATGGAAAGTTTTCCCCTCAGTTTCATCATTTATTGAAAGGAAGGAAGGGAGGAAGGAAGGATGGAGGAAGGAAGGGAGGGGGATGAAGGAAGGATGGAAGGAAGGGAGGGGGGATGAAGGAAGGATATGGGAAGGGAAGGGATGGAGGAAGGAAGGGAGGGGGATGAAGGAAGGATATGGGAAGGAAGGAAGAATTAGGGAAGAGAAGGATGGAGGAAGGAAAAACACAATGTGTGTGTGTGTGTGTGTTTATGTCAC
>NW_027466499.1:655000-695000 GCF_050575085.1 Anarhichas minor | reverse complement strand
CAATCAGATGGTATGTCTTTAAATGAGCTGCTGGCAGTAGGCTTCATGAATGCATCATCCAATGAGATCTATAGCGACAATAATGATCTCAACTCTTTCAGAATAAGATAAAAACAAGCCCAAAGAGGATCTAACTGATACTCATTAATATGAGGATATATGTACTGTATGCCCTCATGTATCATGTACTATATATGTGTATATACATGTATGTGTAGATTACCATATAGAACTAGCAGTTTGAATATGTGTGTGTGAGTCTGTGTGTGGGCGGATCAGTGTGTGTGTGTGTGTGTTATTCATCATCAGACATTCAATCAACTGAAGCAGTGAAGATAAATAGTGTGATTCTCTCTGTTCTTATCATGAGTCCACCTTCATCATGTTCTACAGTAATGATATGCTGGTGTACTAATAACACTGTCATATCATTATGAGTGCTTTAACCCTCATGTATGCAACGCAGCCATCAAGAGGACATGAGAGCAAGTAAACACTAACACACACACATTACTCAGAATGCTGAGTCAGTACAATATGTGCCATGGTGATGTAATGAACACATCCATAAGTTTATTAAGCGCCAAATAAACTTCACCAACAGCACGGCATGCAGCAGCTTTCCCCATGTTCTCCGCATCGCCGACACTGAACAACAATGTACCACTCGCAGAACAGCTCAAGGCTGCATCCAGTGTGTGAGAGTCAATGCTCGGCTGCAGCGTGTGGTGTTCAATGTATGCTCCAGAAGCTCTGTAAATAAATGATTCCTTGTGGGCAGAATGGATAGCGCTCGTATAGGAAGTCATCATGATGTGATAACGGATCTTGGCGATGTGGAAGAACTCTCTCCCTATAAAACGCTACTCTAACTAATATCCTCCTTCATCAGTGGATCTCTGATGAAGGGAGCTGTACATTAATGCAATAGAGGCTTCTTAGTTTGCTCAGCTGGTTTAATGGATCACCGTGTGTCTCACTTTACATGCATTTCTGGAACTCCCGTATAACCCCCGGTAGATGCGCAAGCGCATTAGACTACCGTATATGACAGGAGCTGCCATGTTTTCCGGGGGAGTGGCAGCTTATCCAGCTACCTTCAGTTAGCCTGCGCTGGAGCAGGTTCAAGCTTATGGATGTGTTGCCATGGTGATTTTGCCAAACTTGCTTCGTGGAACCGAAAAGCCTGATCTACGTCATCTTATCCTGAAAAGTATCCGGCTAACTCAGTTAGCCACGTACGAGGAACGGGGCCCTGGAGACAACCTTCTCAGCGTGTGTGTGTGTCTGTGTGACTGTGTGTGACTGTGTGTGTGTGTGTTACCTGTCTCTCAGGCTGCTGGCCCCCAGATAAGGGAACTGACTGTCCTTCAGTCTACCTTTGATCAGCTGATCCAGAGTGTCGTGAATCAGAGGCTGATGCTGAGTGTATACGTTCTCCACACCCTGAACACACACACACACATACACACACACACACATTATAATGATAGAAAATATATTTAAAAACAAAATATAAAGTCTGTTTTTAAAATGACATCAATCACAAATAAACAGTTTGAAAGAAAATTAATATTAACAGTATTTACATTAGAAATATTGACGTAAATATACTTAAAATATGTTGTACAACATAAACATTAAATATATAAAAAGAGATGAAGAATAAGAAATTATTTTCTGAATAAAAGGGAGTGTGTGTGTGTGTGTGTCTGTACCTTGAGGCCTTTGAAGAACTGTTTGGTGATGGCGACGGCGTCTGTCGGCGTGACGAGGTCACTTCCTCTGACTCTCTTCCCGCCGTACTCCACCACCGACTTCACCATCTGAGAGAGAGAGAGAGACACACACACACACACACACACACACACACACACACACACACACACACACACACACACACACACACACACACACACACCTTACTTAGTCAATAAATAATGTGAACAACTTCAAATGTAACTTCTGTGAATCAACTGTAATATGGCACATTCTTTTATTTATTTATTAAACCAAGTCTGAAACCAAGTCTGACACCAGGTCTGACACCAGGTCTGACACCAGGTCTGTCACCAGGTCTGTCACCAGGTCTGAAACCAAGTCTGACACCAGGTCTGACACCAAGTCTGAAACCAAGTCTGACACCAAGTCTGACACCAGGTCTGTAACCAAGTTTGTAACCAGGTCTGACACCAAGTCTGAAACCAAGTCTGAAACCAGGTCTGAAACCAGGTCTGAAACCAGGTCTGAAACCGTCTCAGGACCAGAAAATATTAATAAACCGACCTAAAGCAGGCCAGAATATCAAAATTAAAATGTATGCAGATGATGCAGTCATTTCTAAACGTAAAAAAGATTTCCCAGAAGCCTCTTTTTTGGAATTCATACATTGTCACATGACTCATGTTCAGACTAACTCTTGTCTCTCTGTTTGGTTTCATTACTCATGTATTTAGTCGCTGGAATATAAAAAAGGAGCCATGTTCTTGTTTTTGTCTGTATGATTTGTGTTGTTTTGTCCTGATCTCAGCGTCCAATCAGAGCCCCCGGTGTGTGTGTTAGCGATGACGTCGTTACCCTGCGGTGCCGCTCGGACACGCCTCTCCGACTCAACTCGTCCATCAGAGCCGGCAGGACGCTGCTGCTGTGGCGCTCGTATCTCAGAGCGTAGAGCATCACGAGGCGCACGGCGTCCAACTCCGACAGACGAGGGTTCTGCAGCAGCCGGCGAACACTCTGAGACAAACGGGACGGAAGAGAAACGGTGAGACGTTAAAGACATGAGATCTTATTTAGTTTATATCGTAAATAAATATAAAAGGCAACTGATAAAGAACAAGAACTTTCAGTACAAAAATACCAAATAAATCAGTCTGACACCAGGTATGAAAGCAGGTCTGAAACCAGGTCTAAAACCAGGTCTGATACCAGGTCTGATACCAGGTCTGACACCAGGTCTGAAACCAGGTCTGACACAAGGTCTGACACCAAGTATGAAACCAGGTCTGAAACCAGGTCTGACACCAGGTCTGACACCAGGTCTGACACCAAGTATGAAACCAGGTCTGACACCAGGTCTGAAACTAGGTCTGGTTTTATATTAAATATTGTTCTCAGTATGAGCTAGAGAGAATCCAGTATCTGTGTCACATTAAACCCCTCAGTGTAAACCAGTAAACCAGTAGACCAGGTACCTGCTGGGCATTGGAGTGGTCGTTCTGACAGGACAGCTCCTGCTCCACCTCCGACACCTCCATCAGCTGACGCTCAGACACCAGCCGGGACAGCTCCCCCACCACCGTCACATGTTTAGACACGGTGCCGGACATCTTCTTAAACTGGGGGTAGTTATCTACAAAGGCCTGCAGACAGATAGGCAGAGAGAGAGAGACAGGGAGACAGACAGACAGGTGATGCACTCTGAGGACACAGAAAATGTCTGGGGATTTCAACCAGCAACTCTGTCTCTTAGCTGTCTGTCTCTCCTGTCTGTCTCTCAGCTCTCTGTCTCTCAGTCTCTCCTGTCTGTCTCTCAGCTCTCAGTCTGTCTGTCTGTCTCTCAGCTCTCTGTCTCTCAGCTATCCGTCTCTCAGTCTGTCTCTCAGCTGACTGTCTCTCCTGTCTGTCTGACCTTCATATCAGTGATGGACTCCAGCTTCTGTTGTTCTTTCGGTTTCTTCTTCTGGAAATCTTCCATCAGGTTTTTAATGTTGGTGCCGATTTCTCCAAAGTTCAGGTACAAGTTCTACACACACACACACACACACACACACACACACACTAGTTTAATCAATAATAACACACGATCACGTACTGATAGTATTGACTGATGATCGGTACACGTTCTCCGTGTTCTCCGTCAGACTCACGTTGGCATAGAACTCATCGTTCTCCGCAGATAGAACCACCTCCTTCAGGTCTTTGCTGATCCCCGGAACCCTGGAGAGGTCGATCCTGTTGTTGTTGAGACCGAGCAGCTCGTGGACCATCGCCTGGTAGGTCCACTGAGAGAGTACACATATAGTACACACATAGTACACACATGTACTGCTGCTACAATGTTAGCTTAGCACCGATCAAACCAGACTCCATTCAGAAAACAAGTATTTTAAAAGTTGTTTGTTTGTCGTCTTGTTGAGAGAACTAACAAAACATGAATTCAGACTTTTTACTAATCTGCATAATCGTGTCGTTATTTTATCGCTCGTGTTACAGAACCCGGTGATGTCACGGCGACGGTGCGCTGCCATTGGTCACCTGGTTGAGCAGCGGCGTGATGGCGTCGTCGCTGCGGTCCAGGATCAGCAGCAGAGGAGGAACTTCTGTCTTCCTGAAGTCAAACAGCTCGTACTCCTTCGTGATGATTTGCTGACGGACAAGAAGAAGAAGTTTAGTCAGAGTTTAAGAGGTTAAGTAAAGACGTTTAGTCAGAGTTTAAGAGGTTAAACGTAAAGAAGTTTAGTCAGAGTTTAAGAGGTTAAGTAAAGACGTTTAGTCAGAGTTTAAGAGGTTAAGTAAAGACGTTTAGTCAGAGTTTAAGAGGTTAAACGTAAAGAAGTTTAGTCAGAGTTTAAGAGGTTAAGTAAAGACGTTTAGTCAGAGTTTAAGAGGTTAAGTAAAGACGTTTAGTCAGAGTTTAAGAGGTTAAGTAAAGACGTTTAGTCAGAGTTTAAGAGGTTAAACGTAAAGAAGTTTAGTCAGAGTTTAAGAGGTTAAGTAAAGACGTTTAGTAAGAGTTTAAGAGGTTAAGTAAAGACGTTTAGTCAGAGTTTAAGAGGTTAAACGTAAAGACGTTTAGTCAGAGTTTAAGAGGTTAAGTAAAGACGTTTAGTAAGAGTTTAAGAGGTTAAGTAAAGACGTTTAGTCAGAGTTTAAGAGGTTAAACGTAAACAGATATTGAAACCTTGACGCTCTCAGCGAGGCGTTTGGACATATCTGAGGACAGCTGATATCGGATCATCGGACATTTCTTCAGAGCGAGCAGGACGGAGGTCAGACCCTGAGTACACCGGGACAACATGGAGGGCTCCCAGCTCCGCCCCTAAAGGTACAAGTACATCAAGATATACATCAATATATATTAACATGGAGGGCTCCCAGCTCCGCCCCTAAAGGTACAAATACATCAATATATACAGTATATATATATATTCAAAGAGACAGAACGGTTTCTCACCCTGGCGACTCCCTGCAGGTTGAGGGAGAACAGGTGAGGATTCACAGCGATGAAGTCTCCATAAAACTCCTGCAGAGACACACACACACGTTTAACTCCATAGCATCCTAAATATTTTTGATAAACAATTGTGTTTATTTCGCTGTAGAAGGAACAGAGACACCCCCTGCTGGTGAGGAACTACAGGTGTGTGCGTGTGCGTGTGCGTGTGTGTGTTGTGCTGCTGGACTACAGGTAGGACCTGAGACTCACCTGGACCTCAGCCACCACTTCCTGTTCATCAGCCTCAGCCAGAGCTTTGATCTCACTCTTACTGATCACGTTACTGAAGTCTGAAACACAAAATAAAACATTAAATATCATATTTAAACACCACTACAGCTGCAGCACAACAATTGTTTTATTCAGCCTATATTTGTTTACATTTAATCAAATATTCTGCAGGTAAAGTATGCAGAAGTATTTATTATCAGCTGCTGTTTACAGTGAACTCATAAATATAAAGATCTCTAGATTAATGTGAGACTGAAGAAAACCTCAAACATGAAGATTCTCAGAGTTCTGTGATTTAAGGACTTTTATTGTGAAACCTTCTGGTTCACCATCAGTGTTTAAGGACTTTTATTGTGAAACCTGGTTCACCATCAGTGTTTAAATACTTTTATTGTGAAACCTTCTGGTTCACCATCAGTGTTTAAATACTTTTATTGTGAAACCTTCTGGTTCACCATCAGTGTTTAAATACTTTTATTGTGAAACCTTCTGGTTCACCATCAGTGTTTAAATACTTTTATTGTGGAACCTTCTGGTTCACCATCAGTGTTTAAATACTTTTATTGTGGAACCTTCTGGTTCACCATCAGTGTTTAAATACTTTTATTGTGAAACCTTCTGGTTCACCATCAGTGTTTAAATACTTTTATTGTGGAACCTTCTGGTTCACCATCAGTGTTTAAGGACTTTTATTGTGAAACCTGGTTCACCATCAGTGTTTAAGGACTTTTATTGTGAAACCTTCTGGTTCACCATCAGTGTTTAAGGACTTTTATTGTGAAACCTTCTGGTTCACCATCAGTGTTTAAGGACTTTTAATGTGAAACCTTTTGGTTCACCATCAGTGTTTAAATACTTTTATTGTGAAACCTTCTGGTTCACCATCAGTGTTTAAATACTTTTATTGTGAAACCTTCTGGTTCACCATCAGTGTTTAAATACTTTTATTGTGAAACCTTCTGGTTCACCATCAGTGTTTAAATACTTTTATTGTGAAACCTTCTGGTTCACCATCAGTGTTTAAATACTTGTATTGTGTAACCTTCTGGTTCACCATCAGTGTTTAAGGACTTTTATTGTGAAACCTTCTGGTTCACCATCAGTGTTTAAATACTTTTATTGTGAAACCTTCTGGTTCACCATCAGTGTTTAAGGACTTTTATTGTGAAACCTTCTGGTTCACCATCAGTGTTTAAGGACTTTTATTGTGAAACCTGGTTCACCATCAGTGTTTAAGGACTTTTATTGTGAAACCTTCTGGTTCACCATCAGTGTTTAAGGACTTTTATTGTGGAACCTTCTGGTTCACCATCAGTGTTTAAATACTTTTATTGTGGAACCTTCTGGTTCACCATCAGTGTTTAAGGACTTTTATTGTGAAACCTTCTGGTTCACCATCAGTGTTTAAGGACTTTTATTGTGAAACCTTCTGGTTCACCATCAGTGTTTAAGGACTTTTATTGTGAAACCTTCTGGTTCACCATCAGTGTTTAAATACTTTTATTGTGAAACCTTCTGGTTCACCATCAGTGTTTAAGGACTTTTATTGTGAAACCTTCTGGTTCACCATCAGTGTTTAAGGACTTTTATTGTGAAACCTTCTGGTTCACCATCAGTGTTTAAATACTTTTATTGTGGAACCTTCTGGTTCACCATCAGTGTTTAAGGACTTTTATTGTGAAACCTTCTGGTTCACCATCAGTGTTTAAATACTTTTATTGTGGAACCTTCTGGTTCACCATCAGTGTTTAAGGACTTTTATTGTGGAACCTTCTGGTTCACCATCAGTGTTTATCTTACAGATGAAGTACACGCTGTACTTTGGTCTCCGCAGCTCCTGGATCAGATGTTCAACGTTCTCCTGCAGAAACACACACAAACACTCACTTCCTGTTACCATCACCATCATCATTGTGTCAGAAGAGGAAGAGGAAGAGGAACCTTGGTGGGTCTCAGGAAGCAGATGGCCTTCAGGTGTTTCATGTTGTCTCTGTTCTGAGAGTCGATGCGTTCGAACAAGTAAACTTCCTTCTGGAGGATCTCTGACTGAGTGTAGACCACACTGACTATACTGGTCTGAGGACACACACACACAGAGACAAACGCACAGACACACACACGCACACACACACAGAGACAAACGCACGGACACACACACGCACACACACACACACGCAGAGACAAACGCACAGACACACACACACACAAACATTAATATATTATTATTGAACCAAATTCTCTTTGTAATTGTTTTTTTTATAGTTGCTGTTTTGAGTCGCTTAAAACTACATCTCAGAGGTAAATATTGTACTTTTTACTACATTTGTCAGTGTATATTAGTACTTTTACTGCAGTAAAGTATCTAAATACTTGTTTTCCGCCAATGACTACATAAACACAGTAGAACTACATAAACACAGTAGTACTACATGTACACAGTAGAAGTACATAACTAGCTACAGAATGAGTACATATATATATATATATATATATATATATATACACAGTATATATCCATATCTCACCGTCTCTCTGTCCATCAGTAGAACCTTCATTCCCGGCCCGCTGTTCTCGATCATCTTGGAGACGTACTGCTTCACCGCGAGCGTCACGTTCATGATGGCGACGCGAGAGTAAACACCAACAACAACAGCAGCAGCAGCTGTGTGCAGTCTGTTACAGTCTGCTGGAGGTTTTTCTCACAAATATCAGCTGAGCTGCTGCTCTGCTGCGACAACAACACTACAGAGAGTTCACTTCCGGGTTGTGACGTCGTTACGTCGCACGCAAAGTTCATGCGCACTGACGTTTCTAGCGTCGACTCTTTTGTTTTTTTATATGTAAAAGAGTTTTATCAGCTAGATGTACCTACAATATAAAAATTTAAAGTACTCATTATAGGACAATGGAGGTATTATATTTATTATTAATTAATGAATGCATTATTATTATTATTATTGATGCATAAACAGCATTGTTAATGAGCTGGTTTTAAACTTTATATATTCTGGTGGGTAGTTTAACCTGCAACAAATTATTTAGTTTCATAAGATGTATTATTTCTACTAATTATTAAAACGTATTATCGAAAGGAAGTATTAGTAATCATGTCAAATAAAAGTACACTTTAGTGAAATATAAGTATAAGTAGCACAAACTAAAATACAAATACATCAGAATTATATTAAGTACAGTACGAGTAAATGTACTTTAATGTATTCCAGCACTGACTATATGTCGTAATATACAGTATATTACATGTTTATACTAAATTATAAATAAAAATGAAATGCGGTCATTATTAATAAAAACCTTCTGAGCCGAGTGATCGTTCTGAATGTTTAGAGAACAGATGTTTATAATATAATAATATTCAACATATTAGGATTAAGATTGTCTGTTAAATACATAAATATGTGATTAGACAGAGAACGAGCATCATTTTATCTTCATTTTAAACAGAAATGAATGCCTTTAAAACGTGTGTTTAATAAGTGAGAGCTACATTAAATACCTGTGCAGGTAAAGTTGTCTAATAAACACACAAGTACTGTTCTTAAGTAGTATTTCCATGTTCTGCTACTTCTCACAGGTAAACACTTTATTTGTTTTATTGCTCCACATTTATCTGACAGTTTAGTAACTTTACAAATTAATTAAAACAAAATATAAATGTGTTATAGATTAAAGGTTCAGCAGTATATAAAGTTATTAAAATGAGCTCCACACATCTTCAATAATTATAATACCATAATACAGTCTTCATAATGAGAGATTTATGTAGTATATTTGGATGATGATATATTATTGTATTTTAATTTGATTTTCAATGACTTACTGGTAACAGAGTATTTGTACGATATAATATAATATATATATAATAATAATATAATTTAATATAATAATAATATAATATATATATATATATATTTGTACTACTAACATTACTTTAACCTGAGTAAACATCTGATTACTATTAATTTATTTATTTTATGTGACAATAATTGAATGTCTTAATTAAATATAGTTTATATGTGAACACTGTCAACGATTTGATGCTAACTAGTTTGTTAGCTAGCAAGCACGTGACTACGTAGTTAATGCTAACCGTGTATTTCTGGATAAACACGATAAACTTCAGCTGACATCTCTTGAGGGTTGTGTTTATAATTATTGACGTTAAAATGCTAAATGTAACGATCGGCTGTCCCTTCTGAGGCTAAAAGCTAAAGCTAGCAGTTAGCTAGCTTATTGTTAAATTTCACTTCTAAGTAAGTAGCATTATAAGCTAATCACCGGGATATGCTAGCTAGGTAGTTAGCATTGTTGTAGCTGCCTGTTGACGTTAATATACTTTAATAGTAGTTTATGTCCAACGATGTAAACGAGGTGATCGTAGTTTTATGACGTAATTAATCCACTAAAGTGAGCTAATGTTAGCAGAAAAGCTAAATGATGGCGTTAGCTGCTAAAATAAACCAAATGTGTTTTTTAACGATTTTAATGACTTTTAACCGAGTGCTCGGATTATTTACGCTGTCGTGTAAACGTTTGAATCACATTTAGTGAGCGTACAACGTTAAATCGCTTTAAATAAACCATGTTTAACCAAGTTAGCATGCTAATCACCGTTAGCATGCGGATGTTAGGTTAAATTCACCATTAACGCTCCGCTGGATTACGTTTTATGGCGTTTATACGAAGACGAAGTCGTCTTCTACGTTTGTCCTCTTAAACGCGAGGGTGAATTTAATTATAAATAATTTAAGAAAAAACATTATGAACGTTTTTGCAGATATCCCTCCGCCTTCGTTTCATTACTACTCCCAGTAAGAGGAGCGGAGCGGCGGAGGGATACAGTTACAGAAAATAGACCCAAACGGTGCTCGGTGCCCAACTAACAGCTAACATTATCCAGCACATGAAGATCACTCACATTCACTCATTATTCGGAGAAATACGCCGTTTTTAACTGAAATTTCCTCGGAATAAGTATTTATTTGACATATAAAAAGTCCGGAGAAGGTAAGCAGATGTCCGCTCCGCTCTTTTAAGCGGATATCACAGTTAATCAAGTCACTAAGTAGCTGCTAGGCTAGCTGTTAGCTTGTTAGCAGTGGTGGCTAGCTGCTGCTGTGTGCAGCAGGAACATCACTGCACTAAAATACAAGACTCACAGTTCGTTTATAACGTGTAAAGTGAAGATAAGTAGACGCAAAGTGAGTGACAAGTCAGTGATCTTCTGCATTTAGCATGCTGTGCAGCTACTATGTGTTTTAATTAGCTATGTAGCTACATTGTGTTTTAATTAGCATTTAGCTTGCTAGCTTAGCTTGCTAACTGACTGAGCTAACACTTTCAGAGAGTGTGGCTTCTTGTTATGTTCTTGGTCAGTTAACGTGTTAATAACCTCGTGAGAACTACTTTAAACCACATTAGTTATTATCTACTGTGTTATTTAAATCTTATTTTTGTAAAATATGAAAGTAGAATATTAGTTGAATTCCCATTATATTATAATTAACAGAGCTAACAGGAGCTAGTACAGGCTAAAGATAAATGTGTTGATTAAATAATGTTAAGGATGTTTGTATATTATAATGTATAATATGATTACATGTTAATTTAACCTTTAGAGAGGATTTTGGTTGTTCCTGTAGCATAAATAAATAATAAGAAATAAAACAATAAGAGGTGTATAAAACTAAAATAAGAATAGAATAAACGATAGAAAACATATGTCGATAAACAGGTAAAGTAATATTAGTGAGATATAAGTACTCACTGTCCGTCTGTGTGAATATAGAGATGTGTATTTGCTTGTTGGTGTCAGTATAAAGTTCAGTGTTTCCTTCATTCACTCAGCGCTGCTCTCAGATCAGGTTGTTGATCATTTGATTCACATCCTCAGTGAGACGTGAAGAAGACATACGTCATGTATTTATCTTTTATATTATTTAATTAAGTTAATGACTGAAGTAATCAATGAATGAGTCATTGAACCGTTCAGTGATGATGTAACAGTCTGACAGGTGAGTCCTCTCTGCAGGTGATGGAGGAGCAGAGAGCAGCAGCAGGAGGAGGAAGAGGAGACCTGCTGATGTTCTGTGATGAAGACGAGCAGCAGAGAGATGAAGAGGAGGAACATGATGAAGGTGAACAAACCTGCTGGATCAGTTGTTTACATGCTCACCAATATTCTACTGAGTTCATTTTATTACTCTATTTTATTGTATATATTGTGCATTTTTATATTTAATATTTTCATTGCTTTACTTGAACCTATAAATGCTGCTGGAGCAAAAAATGTCCCCTAGCAGGATTAATAACGTACCAATCTAATCTAATGTAATGTAATCTGATCAGATCTAATCTACTAATATTCAAAATGTTAATACGTGAGATACATGTATATTGTGAATGTATCATTTTCAGAGAACCTGTGTGATATGTTGATATTGTTCAGGTTACAGGCAGTATTGACAGATTGATAGAGAGACAGACAGGTAGACAGACAGGTACACAAAGAAGAAGAGAAAAGTGTATAAAATCATGAATATTAATGTTAATATTAATATGTGATGAGATGTTTCAGCTCTAGATCATGAAGAGGAACCAGAACTCCCACCAGTCCGGATCATCCCCATCCCAGTTCAACCAGTCAGCAGCTGCAGCCCCCCCCCACTCCACAGCACACCACAGGTAACGTGAAGAGTACAGCAGCCAATCACATCGCAGCGTTTTAACCACCGTGTGTTTAAACAGAGCGGCTCCTTGTAGTGACGGGTGGATTTTCACAATAAAGCTCCGGCTGCAACTTGACATTTTAGGTTTATTTCCCATTTAATCGATTCATTGTTTAATCTCAACATCTCAGAACTCAAGACAACGATTCAAAAAAAATTAAAAGAGCAAGTTGTCACATTTGAGTATTTTACTTTTCACAAATTTATGTCATAAATAATATCGTGTGTTTGTCTCTTCAGTCTTCAGCTGCTCCTCTGGGATTCAAGGTGAACGGTCGGCTCGTCCTGCTGCCTGGAGGTCAGTACAGTTCAGACAGACAGACAGAGAGAGAGACAGATGGACAGACAGAGAGAGAGACAGACAGACAGACAGAGAGAGAGACACAGACAGACAGACAGACAGAGAGACAGACAGACAGACAGACAGACAGACAGACAGACAGACACAGACGGACACACAGACTATTGTAAATAAAGTCCACAAAGATGTTGTTGTTCATAAAGAGGAGATACACTTTGAGATCAAAGATAAACTATTTAAGAAAAGAAACGATGAAGCAGAAAACTGTTTTTAATCTGTGATTCTGAGAGTTGAGGTTTGTTACGTTTGGACAGAAACAGGCTAGCTGTCTTTATGCTAAGCTAACGCAGGATGCAGACATGAGAAGAAGAGTCAGTTTGGTCTCCGTGTTGGTCCTGCAGGCGGCGCTGCAGAGCTGAAGCTCAACGCTCATCCTGGAGGTTCAGCCAGCGGGTTCACTACAGTCCAGATCCACAATCCTGCAGTCAGACCCACCTGCAGCACCACCACTGATCCTGAGGAAGACCCCTCCCCAATCATCACAGGTAAACACACACACCTGCTGGATCACGTTCACAGGAGGAGGTGGTGGTCCACACCTCAGACCTGTTCTCTTGTCCCTCTCTGTGGTCCAGACCTGAGACCTGTTCTCTTGTCCCTCTCTGTGGTCCAGACCTCAGACCTGTTCTCTTGTCCCTCTCTGTGGTCCAGACCTGAGACCTATTCTCTTGTCCCCCTCTGTGGTCCAGACCTCAGACCTGTTCTCTTGTCCCCCTCTGTGGTCTAGACCTCAGACCTGTTCTCTTGTCCCCCTCTGTGGTCCAGGTGTGGTCTCAGGTGAAGCAGCTCAGAAGGTGTTGAACGTGGACTTCAGATCCAGCCCCCCGTCCTCTCCGTGGACCCTGACCCTGACCTCACCCTGGACCCTGGTGTACCCAGAGACCACCAAGCCGCCCCCCCCCATCAGCAGAAGACCGGCGGCTCCTCACAAGCTGCAGCTCAAAGGTTTGTTACTTCAGTCCTTCGTATTCCCAAGTCCCTCAAACACAACACAATATTTAAGCTACTATTCATGAGATGCTAACCCACTGGAAGAGAGCATGTTTTCTTTAAGCTACGTTCATCACCGCCAGAAACTACAAAAACATCATCATCGTAAAGAGTTTCATGTTTCTGACGGTCCTTGAACGCATCGTGTGAAAGGTACGCTTCCGTCAATAAAAGAAAACGAAACGAAGCTTAAAATGTATATTAATCTAAAACATTTTATTCTTCATGTTCTCATTTAAAATCTCTCCACAAATAAAGCGTTTACTTTAACCAGATTGTGTAAAAACTAGTGCTGGGCAAGTTAACACGTTATTATCGCGTTAACGCATTCATTAATTAACGCCGACAATTATATTATCGCGCGTTAACGCAGTTTTTTTTTTATTATTAAGCGGACATTTTTAACACAAGAACCGGCAGCGAGCGGTGAACAGCTGTTTGTGTGGCGTCTCTTCCGTCTCTTCCTTTTTCCTTCACCTACATTCCCCTGGGTCCTAAGTCCCTCCAAGTACAGCTTCTTATCACCCTCTATGTACCAACGTACATTTATAACAAATACCACACATATTACGGTAATCAGCGTTGCATATGTGTCTGACCTAAATACCAAAAAAAGCAAAAAAGCAATGATTCATTTAAATTATTTTTTTAGAGTTTTTAAAGTTGTCGTCTGTCTGTCTCCCTTCAGGACCTGTCTCACCTCCGGACTGTCTCGCCTGCAGGTCTCAGTACAAACTCATCACGGAGCTCAGAGGGTTCATGTGTGTAAGTGTTCTGGCCACGGCCCCTTCTGCTGTGACATCACACATCCTGACCCCGACCCCCCCCTTCTCTCTAACTCCTCCTCCTACTCCAGCTGTGCAGCCCTGCGATCGCTCAGAGTCTAAAGAACCTGAAGAAGAAGAAGAAGAAACACTTGAGGAGGAGCAGAGACAAGAAGAAGACCTCCAGAGACCCTCAGACCTCCAGCAAGGTATCTAAGACTAGACCGGGACTCCAGAGGACCCACAGACCGTCTGACAACTTCCTGTCGAACCGGTTCCCCAGCCCGCCGGCACCCCCCCCCTCCTGCAGCCCCCAGCGGGACCCGTCCGAACCGTCACCCGACCCCCCCCATGGTAAACTGGTGATAATGGTGGAGGACTTCTACTACGGATGTGACCCGGGACGGAGCTCCAGACCAGTCGTGGTGGACCGAAGGTTCACGGGACCGTATCGCTGCATCCACTGTCCTGAGACCCTGAGCAACAACATCAGGTGAGTTATACACTTATATACATTTATATACACTATATATATATATATATATATATATATATATATATATATATATATATATATATATATATATATATATGTATTTATATTTATATTTATATATCATTAATGGTTTCAGCTTCACTGCTAAACATGATATTCTATAAACTCTTTATTGGTAAAGAAGTGAAATACTTAAACAATAATAGAAACTAATAAAACTTCTCCGTCCGACAGGTTGATGTCTCACATGAAGCAGCACGTGTCCTCCATGTCTCAGGAGTACGGAGACGATCCGGACTCTCAGTGTCCTCACTGCTTCCGTCACTTCCTGTCTCCATTCAAGCTGCAGTGTCACATAGAGGCCGTCCACAGTCAGTACCAGTCCACAGGTCAGTACCAGTACCAGTCCACAGGTCAGTACCAGTCCACAGTCAGTACCAGTACCAGTCCACAGTCAGTACCAGTCCACAGTCAGTACCAGTACCAGTCCACAGGTCAGTACCAGTACCAGTCCACAGTCGGTACCAGTCCACAGTCAGTACCAGTACCAGTCCACAGCCAGTACCAGTCCACAGGTCAGTACCAGTACCAGTCCACAGTCAGTACCAGTCCACAGTCAGTACCAGTCCACAGTCAGTACCAGTCGGTGATACACACACACACACACTAAAGAAGTATTATAATGTGCTTCCTAGTGTGTTGTAAACAGCTCTTAGTTCTGTTGCAGCCTTTGTGCAGCACACTGACTATAATCCTGCAGCTTTACTATTCTTCTTATTCTCTATCTTCCGTACAAAAGTTTGGCGCGCTTCTCCTCCCACAGAACGTACATCAAAACGTGCGGCCTGATCGGGAATCGTTTGCTATGACTGTTCTCAGAGATTCACCCAGATGTTTTCCCGAAAATCGCGAAAAACGAAGCGAAATTTCTCCATTCACTTGAATGGGGTTTGTTAACTTTGGGTCCGTGTTGACGAGTCACAGAATGTTCAGCGCTTGAGTGATGACATCACCGCCAGAGTGGAGCGGAGCATGAAAAGTATTCTGTGATTTTTCAAAACAAATTGCTCCCATTCCCACAGTTTTTACTCTTTATACACCATTTTTGGTCAAAATGTAGGAAATGTTGTGCTGGTCGCAGTAAAGTGTCATTGGAATCCAACGGACTCTCAAAGAGCCGCAGAGCGACATGAACTCCAACCAACTGCTCCATTAGACTCCATGTTGAACCTCACCACTCATTTCTCAAAGAAAGCAGATGGTACCAGTTTTGTATTTTGCTCTGGAGCTCACATGTTTAACACCACAAACATAAAAACTACATCACCGCGTTCAGCAGAATCTTATCTCTCTCATGGTACCTATATGTTGGTTTTGGGGTAGGGGCCAGAGGTTTGACAGGTAGTTTTGTTGAAAATCCCCGTCTACTCTAACTATTCTTAATCAGTCTGCCTGTAACACCCAGGTGCACCCATCACCACAAACGATGAAATGATGTCGACGCGTTCAGGGTCTTTCCTCTGCTGGTGGTTTTATTTCTGCCTTACATAGGTGACATCGATGTGTTTCTATGAAGCAACAGCTGCTCTCAAGTTCAAGACTGTCCGTCACGAATACAAGATTCAATCCAAGAGTATGAATCTCAAATGCAGAAAAGAGAGAAGTGATATCTCAATTGAACCTCAACAATACTACCGGTAACATCGGCATGTGTGTATGTATATATATTGCAATGTCTTCAGGCAGTAGCAGCCACGCTGTCAAAATGTCTTGCGAAATGTTCTAATTCATCTCTAATATCTATTTTATATTCATGTGAAAACATCTCCTTCAAACTACTGGATTTACTCAAGTTTATCACTAAAACTACATTTTACAGATGACATGTGAACACATGATAAGTTATAATGTACCTTCAGCCAGTACTCATGTTCACTGAGCAGAGCTTGAAGGCATCATAATGTAACTGAAGTGAACCTCCATTGGTTAGCCGTTAGCGGTGCGGCTAACATTGCTAGCTCTCCTCTGATTGGTTGTTTACAATGAAACACTATCAGAGATCAGAGACTAGAAACACATGTTCTACTGAGTATTGGAGGAGAACCATCGTCAGTAAAACTTTATCACTAATCAATAGAAGTGTGTGTGTGTGTGTGTTTTGTTCTTAACAGCGAAGTGTAAAATCTGTGAGCTGGAGTTCGTCAGTGAAGCAGCTTTTCTGTGGCACATGAAGAGTTCTCACAAACCAGGAGAGATGCCCTACGTCTGCCAGGTGTGTGTGTTTAACGTGTGTGTGTCTCTACAGGTGTGTGTGTTTAACGTGTGTGACTCTACAGGTGTGTGTGTTTACTGTGTGTGTGTCTCTACCGGTGTGTGTGTGTTTACTGTGTGTGTGTCTCTACCGGTGTGTGTGTTTACTGTGTGTGTGTCTCTACCGGTGTGTGTGTGTTTACTGTGTGTGTGTCTCTACCGGTATGTGTGTGTTTACTGTGTGTGTGTGTCTCTACAGGTGTGTGACTTCAGGTCGTCCTTCTACTCAGACGTCTGGTCTCACTTTCAGCAGATTCACTCTGACACTAAACACCTTCTGTGTCAATACTGTCTGAGAGTGATGCGCAGCAACACCTGCTACCAGCAGCACTTCGCCAGACACCAGGTACTCTATTCATACTCTATTTATACTCTATTTATACTCTATTCATACTCTATTTATACTCTATTCATACTCTATTCATACTCAATTTATACTCTTTTATACTCTAATAAACTCTATTTATACTCAATTAATACTCTACTCTATTCATACTCTATTTATACTCAATTAATACTCTACTCTATTTGTACTCTTTTATACTCTATTAAACTCTATTTATACTCAATTAATACTCTACTCTATTCGTGCTCTATTCATACTCTATTTATACTCTATTTATACTCTATTCATACTCTATTCATACTCTATTTATACTCTATTCATACTCTACTCCATGTATACTCTATTGAACTCTATTTATACTCTACTCTGCTCTTTTACTGAGACTAAACACTGCTACCAGCAGCACTTCGCCAGACACCAGATACTCTACTCTACTTTTATTTCACTCTACTGTACTCTATTCTACTCCTGTGTGTGTGTGTGTGTGTGTGTGTGTGTGTGTGTGTGTGTGTGTGTGTGTGTGTGTGTGTGTGTGTGTGTGTGTGTGTGTGTGTGTGTGTGTGTGTGTGTGTGTGTGTGTGTGTGTGTGTGTGTGTGTGTGTGTGTGTAGAAGAAGCACGTGTTCGGCTGTGATAAGTGTCGTCTCCACTTCCTGTACGTCAGAGAACGTATTGAACACCAAGTGAACCACAGAACCCACATCAGACCTCCACAACTCATCGGACTCAAACCTGGAACCAAGGTGGGTTCACCTGTAGTCAACAACAAGGTCATGGATATTAAAACATGTTTGTAGTTCTGATCTGAGATCAGTGAGTTGGACTCTTTCTGTCTGCAGGTGACTGTGAGAACGTATTGTGTGGTCGGAGGACGTGAGAATGAAGAACTAAAGCAAGCAGGCGCTCCATGCAAGGTCAGTCTTTAGATAACACTTTTAATAATAATAGCTAATGTTAGCTAATGTTAATGCTAACACGATAACACTATACCTGCTAAACGTTAGCGTGTTGGCATGCTAACACACTAACACTATACCTGCTAAATGTCAGCGTGTTGGCATGCTAACACGATAACACTATACCTGCATGCTAACTGGGCACGTTAACGGATCCATCACGTGTTCTGTACTCGTCTTCTTCTGTGTTCCAGATGGTCAATGTCGTCCGGCCGCAGCCGCGCAAACGTGAAGCTCTTAAGAGGAAACCAGTGAGGAGTCTGAGACCATTGCTCTCCGCCATAACTCAGGAGAGGTACCAAGCTAACACAAGCTAACGTACTTCCTGTTGTCTTCCTCTGTTTCTCCTTTACAGTGAGAACTTGGTGTCTCCACTTTTGTTCAGTGATATTTGTTCTTAAAGTGAACTGAAGTAACAAGTCACCTGACGTGGATCAGCTGTTTGAGACGAACACAAATACTGATCTACTAAAAGTCTTCAAGTAGTAAAAACCCAGAGTATCGATACGGAGTTATCAGTGAACGATGATCTCTGAGATAATAAGATTAGCTGAGAATGTGTTTTAAAGATTTTAGAACTCAAGAAAGACACTATTTGTTTACATACAAGAATAATAAAAAAATGTGGATTATTTTCTTAATTTAACGTATTTTTTCTCTCCCAAAATAATAATCAAAAATAACAGATAAAGAGTATTGATAAGAGTCTTAGTATCCATGAAATGCTAACCATACCCGTCCCTAATAGCATTTAAAACATAATGTACCATCCCCTCTCACACGTTTATAAGACCGTCCATACTTTACAAGATGAGGAAGCTACAGAACGACCTGTTCAACATTTAACATGATGACATTCATGAAACCTCTGTGAACATCTGTCTGTCTGTCTGTCTGTCTCTCTCTCTCTCTCTCTCTCTCTCTCAGTGTCTCTCGCCCTCCTCAGTGCTGTGTCGAGTGTCTATCTTCTGTTCGGGACTTTGAGGTTCACTTCCCGTCTCTGGTCCACTGTTCGCTCTGCAGGTTCATCACCTGCTGCTCCACGTCCTACGCCAACCACATGATCAAGTAGGTCGCACCCTATAATATATATGATATATCTATATATACTGTATATATATTATATATATCTTATATATATGTAATATACCTCATATTAGTACAGAGCAGACACTGTGTATAAGTGTTTCTGTATAATCAATAACCACGCTGATGTATTCAAACCTAGATGACGTCATGTTGAGTGTTGATGGAGATGCTACAGTGTTAGCTTAGCATCGATAGAACCAGACTCCATTCAGGAAACAAGTATTTTAAAAGTTTGTCGTCTTGTGGAGAGAACTAACTAAACATGAATTCAGACTTCTTATGAATCTGCATCATTATGTCGTTATTTCTGCATCACTTTTATTTGTTTGTTGGAATTAAATCACAACATAGTTTATTTTGGGTCTGATTGTTGATCTGTTTCCATAGTAACCATGCCACCTGCAGGAAGAACCCTCCGTACCCCACCCTCTTCCAGTCGGAGCCCAGGTATCCTCTTCTTCTTCTATGGTTTTAATTAATAGATATTTTACTGTTAATAACATTTAATAATTAGTAATCCCATGATTGATATTTATCAATAGTTTATAGTTATTGATTCAAAGCTGTTTATTAACAGTTAATTATTGTGTGTGTGTGTGTGTGTGTGTGTGTGTGTGTGTGTGTGTGTGTGTGTGTGTGTGTGTGTGTGTGTGTGTGTGTGTGTGTGTGTGTGTGTGTGTGTGTGTGTGTGTGTGTGTGTGTGTCAGGTTGGCTCAGACCTTGAGGTGTGTGTCGTGCACATTCACCACCTGCAGAGGAGACTCGATGGCCAATCACCTGACAGAGAGGCCAGAACATCACTGCATCATGAGGACACACAACGGTAACGCACACACAACGGACAGACACACACACACACACATTATTTCCA
Source organism: Anarhichas minor (assembly GCF_050575085.1). Classification (NCBI taxonomy): domain Eukaryota; kingdom Metazoa; phylum Chordata; class Actinopteri; order Perciformes; family Anarhichadidae; genus Anarhichas; species Anarhichas minor. The sequence continues at coordinate 674,623 of NW_027466499.1, read as the reverse complement.
CAGTGTGTAGTAACTGAGTTTGTTGTTTCAGAGCTGCGAGTCAACGGATCTGAAACACAGAACCAAGAAACTTCTCACAGGTGAACACTGATCATCAATGATCTGATCAGCGGCTCCTTCACAGTAAAAGCCTCTCAGGATGTTAAGGCAAAAGGCTTTTATTGTGAAGGAGTTGGCTCTAAATGCTGACGTGTTTTTTTAAATCTCTTAACTCTTTGTTTAGGAACATTTTAACAACGTGCAGAGAGACTCTGTCGTCCTCAGGCTTTTGATCCTGAGCTCTCAACCACGATGAAACCTTTTCTTCTTCTTCTCCTGTCTCCTTCTGGTGCTTACATCACTTCCTGTCCAGCCATTGAGTCGTTGAATCAAATCAGTTTACTTTTTAACTTATTATTGCCCCCCCCCCCCCCCCCCCCCCTCAGTGTGACATCATCGGTAGGTCAGGGGGGCGGAGCCTTCATCCCCATCCACCACCTCCCCCCCGGTCAGACCTTCACCCTGCTGTCAGTCAAACACCTCGCTTCCCCCTCCCCCCTCTCCTCCCCCCCCGCCATGACCATCAAGTTCCTGGGGCCCCGCCCACAACCTGAGCAGGTGAGCAGATATTAAATATATTATGGTTATATATTGTTATTTATTTTGGACAACAGGATGTTCAGATAAACATTCTCGTTACCGTTAAGGTGTTAAACCTGATGCTTCTTATACTTTAAGAAGGAAACGTCAAAACAAACTCTACGTGACGACATACAGACACAAAATGAAGCATTTTTAAAGCACATCAAGTGTCCACTTTATGGTAAAGAGATGATTCAGGTTTCTCTCGTAAACGTACGACTTTAATCCTCCTCAGCGTTCGGTCGCTCCTCTATCGGCCCCCCAGCTCTCAGTGGTCCTCTCCTCTCTGTGCCATGGCCTCCCTCAGGCCTCCCGCCGTTTCCAGACGTCCCCTCTGACGATCCGGTCGTGGATTCAGCAGCTGGAGCGCCGGCTGACGGACAGGAAGTGGGGCTGGAAGTCGGAGAAGTTGGCGAGGTGGGTGCTGAGTCGGCGCGAGCAGCAGCTGAGTCTGAGCGAAGCCGTCCTGCTGCAGGCGGCGAAGAGCGCTCTGGGCGAGGACAGTCCACCGGTGGACTGTTACAGCTGGACCGTGGACTTCATGCTGAGACACCAGCTCGGTCTGCAGCCCTCAAACCACCGCCGAGGAAGACTACCGAGGAGCATCAGAGACAGTAGCCGCACATTCACACGGTCGCTTCTCACACAGGTCAGTCAGCACGTGTGACTGCGTTCATCAGTTCATCGGCTCGTCTCTCTGATAGAAGAACTCACAACTTTGACTTGTGAGCGGTTTTGTGCTTCAGAGGGATGAACTCAAATAAACGGACACATTGATGATGTTCTTATTGTGACTGATTGGTCTTCAGATTCAGAGTAGAGGTGTTCCTCCTCACTGTGTGGGCTGCATGGACGAGTTCTCCATCTTCATTGACCCAGACCAGTTCTCAGACCAGAACCCTTCAGCCCTCCGGCTGTTTGGCTCGTCTGAAGACCGCCCCATGTTTGACGTGGTCCTCTCCGCTCTGTCCGACGGGACGTTCCTGCCCCCGCTGCTGTTCTTCAGAGGGGCCGCGTCACGCGTTCCTGAAGGGTTCCCGGACAACGTTCTGCTGGAGGCTCGACAGGAAGGGTTCGCGGACCAGGAACGTCTCCACATCTGGATCGACAAGGTCTGAGAATCAGTCGGATGTGTTTCCTCCCCGCTCTTATTGTGACATCCATCACAGTGACAGCTCGTCTCTTTTCCGTTGATGGCGTGACGTTGTGTTTACCTCGTTGCAGGTGTGGCGCCCTCATGTGGTCTCACAGTGTAACAGAGAGACCGTGTTGATGGTGGATGTCCATCGTGGTCACCTGACAGACGAGTTCAGGGACAGTTTGACCGCTTTGTCCACAGGCACCGTCTTCATCCCATCAGGGTGCTGCTGTCGTCTGCAGCCGCTCCACGTCTGTGTGACGCCGGTGCTCAGGGACTTCCTGCAGGTACCCGTCTCACCTGTCTCACCTGTCTCGGCCCGTCTCACCCGTCTGGGTCTTGGTTCATGTCTTGATGTATTGATTCTCCTCGTCCTCCTTCAGGCCCGGTGGACTCAGCTGGTGTCTGAAGGGGGTCTGGAAGGTCTGGGTCTGGATCAGCTGGCTCTGACTCTGGCCTGTTGGCTCAGTGAAGTTTCCTTCACTCTGAACTCAGAGACACACGTCCTCTGCAGGTCTCAACGCCTCCTCATATATATATATATATATACACACACACACACACTTTATATCTGAAGTGACTTCTTCTGTGGTTCCGTATTGACACCGGTCTGTGTGTAACTCCTCAGGTCGTTCGCATCGGTGTGTAACCTGCAGCAGGTGGAGGATCGAGGGGAGGCGGCGAGGATGATCACAGCCCTGACTGAGGCGCTGGTCCAGCTGCCGGAGACCTCCGAACCTCCACCAGAACCAGAACCACAGCTGGACCTGCTGCTGGTGATGGAGCAGGGCCCTGTGGAGGTGGAGCAGGGCCCTGTGGAGGTGGAGCAGGGCCCTGTGGAGGTGGAGCAGGGCCCTGTGGAGGTGGAGCAGGACCCTGTGGAGGAGGAGCAGGACTCTGTGGAGGTGGAGCAGGACCCTGTGGAGGAGGAGCAGGGCCCTGTGGAGGTGGAGCAGGGCCCTGTGGAGGTGGAGCAGGGCCCTGTGGAGGTGGAGCAGGGCCCTGTGGAGGTGGAGCAGGACTCTGAGGAGGAGGAGCAGGACTCTGAGGAGGAGGAGCAGGACTCTGTGGAGGAGGAGGAGCAGGACTCTGAGGAGGAGGAGCAGGACTCTGAGGAGGAGGAGCAGGACTCTGAGGAGGAGCAGGGCCCTGTGGAGGAGGAGCAGCAGAACTCTGAGGAGGAGCAGGACCCTGTGGAGGAGGAGCAGGGCCCTGTGGAGGAGGAGCAGCAGGACTCTGAGGAGGAGCAGGACTCTGTGGAGGAGGAGCAGGACTCTGAGGAGGAGGAGCAGGACTCTGAGGAGGAGGAGCAGGACTCTGAGGAGGAGCAGGGCCCTGTGGAGGAGGAGCAGCAGAACTCTGAGGAGGAGCAGGACCCTGTGGAGGAGGAGCAGGACCCTGTGGAGGAGGAGGACTCTGAGGAGGAGCTGTGATAAAAAGGCCGTCCGCTCTGCGTCAGGTGTTCGATAGCGATCAGGATCAAATAGACGTTTTATTTTGTGAAATAATCATCAGGAATAAAGTCTTTTAACTTTAAAAGATCGATTCTTCAGATGTTCAGAAGTTTAAATATCCGACAGTTCAACATTCTCACATGATTTAAAGTGTACAAACCAATGACCTTTGACCTGTTTGCTCTCTAAATAGACGTGTTTTTTTATGTTGGAACATGAATTGTGATATTTTACAGAACAATAAAGAGACGATGTTCAGACTGACCTTCAGTTCACTGAGTTATGTTCCGTTACCGTTCAGACTTGCTGGGTTAAGTTAACGTCCACTGCATGCGGAACTGTCGACTGTTAACGTTCGTCATTATCGCGATTTAGAAGGAAAAAACGTAACGTGATGAAACATGCAGCCCCCCCGTGTTCCGGTTCAGTTCACGCGGTCACTCGTTAACGTTAAACCGGAACACCGGCGCATCTGGTTGCAGGTTGTTTGTTTTAACTCAAAGTAGAATGAGGATGATTTCGTGGTCAGAATAACTTTCATCACCACGAAACATGAGGCCCAGATACTGATGAGATGATGAGGTCAGAGAGCTTCAGGGAGAGGAGGCTGGTTGTGTAGCGCAGCTTGACGCAGGGCTGAGATGTGAGTGGAGGTGGGCCTGGATAAAGGTGGAGGTGGGCCTGGATAAAGGTGGAGCTGGGCCTGGATAAAGGTGGAGGTGGGCCTGGATAAAGGTGGAGCTGGGCCTGGATAAAGGTGGAGCTGGGCCTGGATAAAGGTGGAGGTGGGCCTGGATAAAGGTGGAGCTGGGCCTGGATAAAGGTGGAGGTGGGCCTGGATAAAGGTGGAGCTGGGCCTGGATAAAGGTGGAGCTGGGCCTGGATAAAGGTGGAGCTGGGCGTGGATAAAGGTGGAGGTCTAAACAGACGTGAGTACAGCTTCTTGCTGTCACGGTGTTTTAAATACATTGATAAGGCAGGGTATGCTACATGCAGCCTCTGCTCCATGAGATGAACTACAGCAACAAGGGCTCACATGTCCTCTCATCACACTGTTCACTGTGATGACCACAGCCAGTGGACCAACAGTCCCACGTTGCTCTCAAGAACCCTGAAGTAATGAGAGGGTTAAGGAACCTGTACCTTCATTTCAGCAGGTTGCTAATGCAGAGGTGTGTATAGATCACAGCTATTATTTTACTCTTGATAAACTACTTTAGCCAGAGTAGATTATCATTTTCATTTAAATAATTGAACTGGATTGAATGCATATTAATTGCAAATACAATTCTACCAGCTGTACAGTAACAGTGGAAGTTAATATGAAGACATACAGTAACAGGGTTCAATGAATAATGTGCACTACCAAAGGGAAAGCAACATGTGCACTAGCTGGATGCTGCTACCTACTAAAGCTCTTATTGATGTGTCAGTGTTATGAATGCCTGTCAACCAGAGTATATTTATAAATGTTTATTCTTTTAATCAAACTATTGTCTCTCAATCGTTTGTGTCATTTAAGGTTTACTGTATGCTTTGAATTCTCATTGTTAGTTTAAATATATTTTCTCACTTTTTCATGTATACACCGAGATTTCACAAAATGTTTGGTCATGGAAATTTGGTTTAAAGTCATGGAAAAGTCATGGAAAAGTCATGGAAATCCATTGGTCAAAATGTGTATGAACCCTGACCTACATGTTCTATGACTTCCTGTTGTATTTAGTCTCCAATTAAACATTTTAAGGTATTCACACCTGCATGTAATGTAGCAACGGCCCATGAGTCAAAGATCAGTTACTGTCAAAATGTAGAAGAAAATGATCTTCCTGTCTGTGTTTTTATGAGGAAGTTTGTAATTTCAGTAAGACTTCCTGACTTTTATTCTGAAAGTCAGCAGCGGATGTGCCCCGGAAGCTGTATTGTTCACTGAGGCTAACTTCACAGTCTGTTAGCAGAGTCTCTGTGTTGTGTTCACTGAGTGTGTGTGAGCTCCATCTTGGTCTCTGTGTGTCCGGATAAACCTTCTGAATGGACTTTTCTCTCAACGTGTTTCCTCTGACTCATCTCCCGGTAGCCTACAAAGCTATTGGAGTTAGCTTAGCATGCTAGTTGGGACGGAAGTGATCCACACAGCGCTAGTCAGAGTTTAATGAGAGCAAACGGTGTTTGTGACGCAGTTTGTGTGGTTGTGAGAACATGTCTAAAGTCCAAATGCTGAGATGTTTAGTCAACCAGCGACTAACTGCGGCTGCTGAAGAGATATTTGGTGTGTTTGAAAGAACGATAGCAGAGTACGAGGAGGAACTCTCTCGTTCAAAAGAGGAGAACGAGCGACAACGGAAACTACTGGACGCTGTTTTCATCCCTCAGCTTCGGTTACACAGAGCAGGTTGGTTCTCTTCACATCTTCTTGTTCTCTCTGTTTAAGCTGACGTCACATCAGCCGCCAGTACAACAGGAGAGCGGCTCTATTCTACACTTTACGGTAACTGAACGCCGCGGTAAAGTGAGCCGCCGCTTGAAATTGAATGCTCGTCTATTCGTGGTGCTACGGTACGGGTGCTCGGATGGCCCAAAAATCACAAAGAGACCAACAGTTAATCAATAATGTGTCTAATTTAATATAACAAGTCAAAAACAACAACATGTTGCACATTATATGAAATCTAATTAAAATAAAATATGAAGTTATTCTACTGAACTGTTTTATTTAAGGGAGTTTAAAAGTTGAAATATTATTCAGTGTGGCTTTGTAGCACAAACTGTGCCAAAGCACACTGACTGTAATCCTGCGGGCTTAATAATAATAATAACTAGAAAATTCCTAAAGAAATTTTGACAGTGTGGCTTCTACTGCCCGAAGAAATCGCAATATATACACACGCCAATGTTACCGGTAGTGTCGTTCAGGTTCAATTGAGATAGAGCTACTCTCTTTTCTGCATTTTAGATTCATACTCTTGGATTGAATCTTGTATTTGTGGGGCTTTTATTTTGAAAGGGTGGGACTGGGTGGGTGAGAGAGGGGGAGAGGAGACAGAATCATAATGTTTGACACTAAAATGAGAGGCTTCATCACAAGCATTCCAGTTAGAATTCATTCTGTGGGGCTTTTAATTTGAAATGGGGGGGGGGGGGGGGGGGGGAAAGAGTCCTCTAAAAATATCTAAGACCTGAATGACTGTATGATAGAGAGACACAGAGAGGGAGAGAGAGAGACAGGCAGGCAGGCAGACAGACAGTTAGATGGACTGAGTGAGTGGGAGAGAGAGACAGGAGGTCTAATGATCTTTCCTTGAATATCATGTGTGTAGAGAGAGACAGAGACAGACAGGAGGTCTAACAATGCCTTTGACTGAATATCTCCAAGTCGTGTGTGTGATCATTCTGATTATTAAGCCCGATGGATAATATACAGTGTGCTCTGTGCCAAAGCCACACTGAACTACAATTAATTATTGTTATTGGTTTAAGTTTAGTCTGAGAGGTGATCAGTACTTCATTCTGTCCTGCAGACGTCCAGCAGCTGTTGGTGGTTAAAGAAGAGCAGCAGGAGTGGAGCTCCAGTCTGGACCAGGAGGACCCAGAGCCCCCACACATTAAAGAGGAACAGGAGGACCCAGAGCCCCCACACATTAAAGAGGAACAGGAGGAACTCTGGACCAGTCAGGAGGGAGAGCAGCTTCAAGGTCTGGAGGAGGCTGATATCACCAAGTTCTCATTCAGTCCTGTGAAGAGTGAAGATGATGAAGAGGAAGCTCAGTCCTCACAGCTTCATCAAAGACAAACTGAACAGATGGAAACAGAAGGTGATGGAGAGGACTGTGGAGGACCAGAACCAGACAGGAACTCAGATCCAGATAGACATCCAGAAACAAATACTGATGAGAAGACTGGAGACTCTTCTGAACCTGTGGACAGTGATGACCTGACGGAGACCAAAGAACTTCATTCATTTAGCTGCACTGAGTGTGGTAAAAGATTTAACTTAAAGAGGGGTCTGAAGAGGCACATGAGAAGCCACTCAGGAGAGAAACCATTCAGCTGTTCTGAATGTGGGACAAGATTTAGAACCAAGACTTGTCTGAAGAGACACACACAAATTCATACAGGAGAGAAACCTTTTAACTGCTCAGTTTGTGATAAAAGATTTTCTAATTCCACACATCAGAAGAGACACATGGTAACTCATACAGGAGAGAAACCGTTCAGATGTTCAGTTTGTGAGAAATCTTTTACTCAGAATAGTGATTTACAGATACACATAAGACTCCACACTGGAGAGAAACCATTCAGCTGCTCAGTTTGTGAGAAAAGATTTTTCAGAAACGCATATCTGAAGACGCATATGGTAACTCACACAGGAGAGAAACCTTTCAGATGCTCAGTTTGTGAAAAATCTTTTACACTAAATGGAGATTTACAGAAACACATGAAAATCCACACCGGAGAGAAACCATTCAGCTGCTCAGTTTGTGAGAAATCGTTTTCACAGAGTGGACATTTACAGCTACACATGAGAATCCACACCGGAGAGAAACCATTCAGCTGCTTAGTTTGTGATAAAAGATTTTTGAGAAACACGCATCTGAAGTCACACATGAGAACTCACACAGGAGACAAACGTTTGACTTTGCAGTGAAATATTTGGAACCAAGACACATCTGAAGAGGTGTATGAGAATGCATACAGGAGAGAAACCATTCAATTGTTCAGTGTGTGGCAGAAGATTTAGACAGAAGGTACAACTAACACAAAATTGCTCCCGTAGCTGTTCCTACGGTGTGATTTCTGAATTGTAAGTCACTTTGGATAAAAGCGTCTGCTAAATGACTGTAATGTAATGTAATGTAGTGTGACAATCCACACAGGAGAAAATAACCTTTCACCTTTCAGTGTGTCATAAAGGATTCGGCCATGAGTCGGTTTGGCGGTTTTGCATTTTCACAGTAAAACCCAATCAGGAGAGAAACTGTTTAGTTTGTTCTGAAGGATTGTCGCGTAAGAAAACAGGAGTCCAACACACAGAGGAGCAGCCAGATACACATTTAACAACTAGACACTGTGGACAAGACTGAAGGTTCTTCCAGGGTTCCCATGGTCATGGTAAAATATAGTCATTGAAAGTCCTGGTAAACTCAAGGAATGAGTGGTTGTGTTTAAAACATATTCAATTGTGGCGGTGAATTTATTCTGCAGCCGTTGACGTATCGTAGCTCTAACGTGCGTCACGTGATGAACTATAACGTACGTTTCTTCATTTCCTCCCTGCGTTCTGTCTCCAACACAAACCGTTATTTGAGTGTTTGCATTTTCATAGTTTATCAACAAATTGCAACAGTGGATAATGTTTCTTTTGTTATGGTCTGGCTCTTGAACCACAACAAAACGTAATGAAAACTCAGGCACGGTGCTAAATAAAGAAACCACCTTTATGAGAAAAAGGTCGGGACAGTTCAGAGTGCACAACAGGAGAGCATTCTCGCAGCATCCCAGACGGTGTAACTGCTCCCTCTAAACACTCCGTGTAGCACACCAGGTGTCAGGGAAAAGAAGCCTCCCTCCTCCTCCGGATGGGGCGGGTCTTGTAGGGCGAAGGCGTTGGCCAGCTGCCTCCAATCTTCCTGATGGCCCTGGGCCTTCACACCCCCCCCCCCCCCCCCCCATAAAGACAGGGTCCCCACAGGCCCCTGGACATCACCCATGCCCACATCTCAGTCCTTCAGCTACTTCGTCATCTCCCATCTCAGCTACTGGTACCTTGAAGCAATCTTTAAAAGAGACAGACAACAAAGTTGAAAGAAACATGATGCACAATTACTGACATGGGGCCCTGGATAATGCGTCAGCAACAATATTGTCCTTCCCTTTAATGTGACGTATCTCTAGAGAGTATGCCTGAAAAAACAGGGACCATCTTATGAGTCTCTGATTTGGACAGTGTAGTGAGTTCAAAAATGTTAAAGGGTTGTGGTCCGTGTAAACTACCACAGGCCCTGAACCCACATACACCTCAAACTGCTGTAACGACCAAATCAACGCCAAAGCTTCTTTTTCTATTACGGAATAGTTTAACTGGTGGTTGTTGAACTTCTTGGAGAAGAAACTCACGGGTCTGTCAATACCCAATTCGTCCTCTTGCATCAGCACCCCACCTGCACCCACATGACTGGCATCAACTTGCAGCTTAAAACTGCTATCCATTCGTGGTGCAGCGAGAACCGGAGAATCACAAAGGATCAGCTTTACAGCATCGAAAGCCCTTTGACAACCAGCGGACCAAATATACTCTACCTTACCCTTCAGTAGGTCTGTCAGCGGCGCCACTACAGTCGAAAAGTTACGACAGAAAGCTCTGTAATAACCAACCAAACCTAAAAATTTCATCAGTTCTTTCTTTGTCGCCGGCGGCGGATACCGGTCCATGGCTTGCACCTTTGCCCGCAGAGGGCGCACCTCTCCTTGCCCGACCTGTCGACCCAGGTATGTCACGGTTGCTTTTGCAAACTCACACTTCGCCAGATTAACGGTAAGGCGAGCCTCAAGTAAGCGACCGAACAACGCTTTTACACGCTCCATGTGTGAAGACCACGAATCTGAGTACACGACGACATCGTCTATATACACTGCACAGCCTTCTAACCCACGAACAACCATATTCATAAGTCGTTGGAACGTAGCAGGTGCGTTTCGCAACCCGAAAGGCATGACAGAGTAAGAATACAGCCCAGTTGGAGTAATAAACGCTGCAATTTCACGTGCCCTTTGGGATAAAGGGACCTGCCAATAACCCTTTAACAGATCAAATTTGCTGATGTATTTTGCAGCACCAACCTGATCAACGCAATCATCCATGCGAGGTAGGGGGTAAGAGTCTGGTTTAGTGACACTGTTGACTTTCCTAAAATCCGAACAAAACCGAGGGGTATTGTCCGCTTTTGGTACGAGCAAACAAGGTGATGCCCAGCTTGAGGATGACGGTTCAGCGATACCGTTCTTCAGCATATACTCCGATACTGCGACCGGCCGCAGTCATGGCGCGCGTCACGGCGCAAGCCTGGAATACATCCGGATACCGCTTCTCATTCTCATCAGGGCCTTTACTACCCAGCGGTACCGGGACAAGTACCGGTTGAGCTGGATCATCAGGCCAGACACGTGCCCCAGCCACGTCGTTACCCAGAACCAGCATAACGCCATCTATAGGTAGAGCAGGGCGTACCCCCATTGCGACTTCTCCCTCAAATAGATCCGAGTGGAGCACAAGTTTATGTATTGGCACCTGAAAAACAGACATGCCCATACCCAATACCGGTATAAAGAAACCCGTGTCAGTTTCCGCAGAAAAAGGCAGAGCAGACGCCAGGATAAATGAATCAAATGCTCCAGTGTCACGCAATATGGTCACCGGCACCTTCTTGTCAGTACCCACCAGAGCCACATGTCCTTTTGTGATAAAAGGCAAAAATGAAGTCAAATCGGGCTTTTCTGTGAGAGATGTCAGATTACTCAAATTGTCCGAAATAACCAATTTGGAAACTGGCGCAGCCAGCGCGGCTGGTTTCACCTGCGCGCCATTATACCTGTTCTGCGACTTGCGCAAAGCGCAGTCTCTTTTCCAGTGCCCTACTTCATGGCAGAAATGACAACTGTCGTCAGAGGTACGGACACCACGGTCAGCTCTCTGTTCCGAACGAAAATTTCCACCAGAACGGCCAGAGAAATACCGGGCAGGACCACTTTCCTACCAGCAAAGCCATAAGCGCGTGGATCCCCGCCGCTACTTCTGTGGGTTAAAACATAATCATCTGCCAACGCAGCAGCCTCACCTGCAGTCTTCACCTTTTGCTCACTGATGTACATCGCAATTACCTCTGGGACTGAGTTTTTAAACTGTTCAAGCACCATCAGGTTACACAGATCATCAAAATCTTTGACATCCGACGCAGAATACCAACGGCTAAATTGAGTCCCCAACTCACGGGCAAACTCAAGATGCGACCTGTCCCCTCTTTTCCAACTTCTAAACCGCTGACGGTAAGCCTCAGGGACCAATTCATACGCCTTTAGAACCGCAGCCTTAACCTTTACATAATCGCAACTGTCACCTGTAGTCAACGAAGAGAAGGCTTCCTGAGCGCGCCCCGTCAATACACACTGCAGTAATATTGTGCGGTCCGCATTTGACCAGTCCCTCATGTCTGCAGCACGTTCAAACATCGTAAAAAAGGTCTCAACATCTCTCTCATTGAACTTTGGCACCAAACGTAAATTATTCAAAATCTCATGTGAATCATCACGCCGGGCCGACTCTTCACTCCGTGAATTATCACCCAATTTACCTTCCCCCATCAGCTTCAGTCTCTCGCTTTCTAAATCCAACTTAACCCTTTCCGTTTGCTGTCGCATTTGTTCCAATGCCACCGCTTTCTCTAACTCTGCTTGCTGTCGTACTGTCCAATTCCAAATCCCGTTCTTTCTCCAGCTGCATTCTTAACATCAACATTTCTTTCTGTTGTTCAAAGTTTAAAGTTAAGTCAGGGAGCGACTCCTTAACAACAGCAGCCCCAGTTAGGTTAATGGCCGTAGGTGACGGTTTAGGAAGTGTCAAAATGTCCATGTCATACAAATTTGCACTCAAAATAGCCTTAACATTTTCTTTTAATCTTTTAGCACCCACATCTATTTTATAGTAGTCGGCTATCTTTATTAACTGATCCTTTGTACACTGATCTAACAATGCCTCGGACGGGGCTTCAATGAAGTTATCCACCCCCGCCATGACGCACAAATGACCAATGCACAAAATCCCCGGAGATCAAAAGAACGTACAGTATTGACCTTACCCGTGCCCAAAGAAAGTATCGGAGCAATTAAGTAAATTGAGCATCCCCTCTAACTGCCTATCCAGATCTACATAAACTCGACCCTAGTCTTCAAGGGCTACTGACGGCGGGTATTTATGCACCAAAACCCGGTAGTATGACAAAGCGACCAGCAAGCTGGCAACAATGCCAACACTACGGACGTGCTCCCGAGACAACTGCTCGCAACCGCTTTCACCCCACACTACATTTAGCCGCAAACGAATCCCAAATGGGAAACGCGATGTTCCTACAGGGGAGTCAATTTAACATTTGTGCCACAAAGAGGTCAAAACCCGTGCCTTTTTTGCAGAACAGACCAAATTAAGCCGATAGCATTAACCAAAAACACAGAATATGAGAAAACAACTCATCGCTACGAGAGTTTCCACAACGAGCGCAAAGAAAACCCGGAATCCCCGGACCTGACGTCACCACTTAAGTTTCCGAATCGGACGAGCCCCCAATTTGTTATGGTCTGGCTCTTGAACCACAACAAAACGTAACGAAAACTCAGGCACGGTGCTAAATAAAGAAACCACCTTTATTAGAAAAAGGTCGGGACAGTTCAGAGTGCACAACAGGAGAGCATTCTCGCAGCATCCCAGACGGTGTAACTGCTCCCTCTAAACACTCCGTGTAGCACACCAGGTGTCAGGGAAAAGAAGCCTCCCCCCTCCTCCGGATGGGGCGGGTCTTGTAGGGCGAAGGCATTGGCCAGCTGCCTCCAATCTTCCTGATGGCCCTGGGCCGTCACACTTTATTGTTGCAGGCGGACACATTCATGTATGAGCTTGCACGTGTGCAGTATATGAATATAGCTTGTTTTCTGGTAATTCAAAAAATAAATTGCCTATATGATATAAAGTTTTTTTTACTGTGAATGAAATACTTAATGAATGAAAAGTGCTGCATGTTTTCACATTCAATGAAGAACTTTAATTAGTATGCGTTTGTTTTTCTCAATTTAGACGATGTAGGGACGGAGAGAAGAGCAAGGAATGAAGGAAGCAAGGGAAGGAAAGAAACAAACATGTTTTTAATATTCTCAGTTTCAGTGAAATCGTCACTCTGGTTGGTCGACGTGACACAAACGACTCTGAAAAAAATATAATGAACTTTCTGTGTTTTGGCAGAAGGTAGTTCTCCATCATCAGCAGCTTTTCTGTTTAAACTTGTGGATCAGGAACCGGACTGAGAAGTGGTACCGGTTCATGCTGTGGACTGTCAGATGAGGACAGAAAGGCTCTCTGCTCCCTGAGGCTCCTCCAGGAAACAGTGAAATGAAGGTACGTTTATGGTAAACTTGAAAAACAAACAGTCGGTTTGGTTTATACCCGGGTTTACAAGTTACAGCAGGAAAACCAAGAGCACAAGGATCTGTTTGTTCTAGTTCAAGTGTCAAAGAAACTACATCTTCCTGCTGAGGAAACAGCATTCAGCCCTCTGGCAACTTTGGTACTTTGTATATTTTCGATATAAAATAATGAACATTTGGAACACTGATAAACTCTATGAACGCTGAACGGTCACAACAGGCTACAAAACAGAAAAGCTTCAATTATGATTTGAAACTAAAAATACTAAACACAAGTGTTGTTTCCTCGTCACGGTGACCGACACATCTGGGTGATGCCGTCCAGTGTGTGTTCACAACTTCGACCGTATTAAAGAAGTGGAGGGAGTCACCGTGACGTAACACGTTGGTTTGTGGACTGCAGTTTTGAAGCCTCGAGTTCAGCATTTTGTTCGTCGCCATCTTGTCTTTTTGCAACCACAATTGACACGCCCAAAATGTTACAATTAACTCTGATGAAGTGAAAACACAGTGAAAGGATTAAGTTGTGAGACAAAAAACACGGGCAACTCCCAAACCAGACAACGCTCTGGTAGAGACCTGTCAATCAACGTGTAGCCCCGCCCTAAAGCATCCCCTGCTTTATGGTCTGTTTGACTCTAAATGGACCATAATGTACTAAATGAACATCATGCTGTATTGAAGAAGACTTGAAACTAGAGATTGAGACCATAAACTCATGTTTACAATGTTTACTGAGGTAATAAATCTAAATTAACAAATAATAAAGTTCACCATAAAACAGACCCTCCTGGGCTGCCTGCGCATAATGAGTCGGTTGCTATGGAGCAGCAGGAGGACACGCCCTTATCGGTCAGCTGTGTTGTTCCACTTCCTCTGGAGATGGTTCCACACTTAATGATAATCTCTGAGGTGTCGAGACCTTCAAATAGAGTCGGGCTTGGTGGTTGTGTTTTACACACACACACACACACACACACACACACACGTGGGTATCTATATACATATAGATACAGATATAGTATAGAACATGTTATAGATAGTATACCACGTATACTATCTTATAAAACTTTAACGTATAAACCTTCTTAATAGTATTGATAGTATATGTATACACGTATATACAGTACATAGATATATACACGTATGTATATATCTATATTTTAGTGTAATGTATTACTTTTGGCAGTCTGTCTGATGTGACATGAACATTAACACGTAAATCTAAAAGCAGTTATCCTTCAGACAATATTCACATGAGTCTGATCTACAGTTTACATACACACACACACACACACACACACACACACACACTCTGACCTCTGCAGACTCTCACGCCGCCCTGAGCTGCGTTCAGGAACATTAAACGTCCCCGCTGACACAGTAAAATATAGAAACCATGAGAACACCGTGCCCTGGAGCAAGGCAGCGACCCCCCCCCCCCCCCCTCCCAGAGGACGCCACCGACCAGCTGGGAGATGCATGATGGGAAAGAATTTCAGGACAGTTTGACCTCCTCTGTTTAAATTGAGTTTGAGATTCAGAGATCAAAACTGAGGTCGTTAGTTCAGGAACGTTTGCTCCAAAGCTAACGGCTGCTAACGGCTCATTTCCTGTTCCTCCACTTGTTTAATGAACATTAAACAAGTCTGAGCCAAACCTGTAATGATGAGTCAGCAGTATAATTGTAGCTAAAGCTAATAGTGAATCAAGTTTGAGATAATGCCTTCAATTAAATTAGCTTTCCATTTATTACTGATATATGTCAGAGGGAATCGTTTACAGTCTCCTTTGAAATTATTGTCATTATGACCCTTTAATTATTGTCATCATTGACAGTATGATTATATTTTACAAACAAATGTCCCGTTTTATGGGGACAGAAACTCAACACATTAAAATAACTCATAAATAATATTATTAATAATAATAATAATAGCTTCTGTGTTTGAACGAGTCTCAACTCTGTCTCTTTTCTTTTTTTTGTTTGCTTTATCTTCTTCTGTCTGTTGTTTTGTGTTGACAGGAAGTGCTCCGTCAGCCTCCAGATGGATTTTCACAGGATGTTCTCACACACACACACACACACACACAGGACCCGTGTGTGTGTGCGGTTTCGTGTCTGAACCTGCAGGTTTTTAAACTGATGATCGTCTGTAATCTTCATCATTTATCTGATTAACTTCTGTTTTTCTCTTTTCTGTTGAACACCTTTTCCCACAATGCATTTCAACAACTGCATTGAGACTCTCAGTATGTTGAGAAGCACCTGAAGCCTCGAGCCACTGTGTTTCATATTACCTTTATAGAATATGTAGTTTTATTATTTCTGACCAGCAACAACTCATTTATCATTATCGTTGTAAATAAAGACCGTTCATCAGACAGAAACATTACGGAGTGACTGACGGGTCAATAGAACAGAGAAGATCTTCTTTCTTGTTTTATACAGAGCTGTTGGAAGGTGGTTTGTTTGTTTCTTCTGATGAAGCTAGGCTAGCAGTTTCCCCCTGCTTCCAGTGTTTCTGCTAAGCTAAGCTAACCATGAGCCATGCGAGAGGATTTATTAGCGAACGCTAGTCATTTCTGCATCTGTTCATACTTCTGCTCTTCTGTTAGCATTGAGACAGGAGACGAGGAGACGAGGACGGTAGTTCAGGCTGTAATCTGGAGCCGGATTAGATCGGATTAAAGCCACTTTTTTATTTTTCAGAGGTTTGTTCCGACGCAGCTCGACTGCTGAACGTCTGGATTCAAAGAGATCACAGATCAGTTGTAGAGGAAAGCCTGTGGGTGTTTTGGCTTCGGGTCAAGACGATTACACTGAACAGGACTGTAATTATCACAGATTAGAGGTTTTATCTCTCTGAGTCAGCAGTGATTTTCAGATTAAAGGTTTTTAGTTTCTGGTGGGAGGAAACTGCTCTGAGAGCAAACTCCTCTTCTCACATAAAACCTTAAGATCTAATATATTAAAACTCTTCTCACATAAAACCATAAGATCTAATATATTAAAATCTTCTTACATGAAACCTTAAGATCTAATATATTAAAACTCTTCTCACATAAAACCATAAGATCTAATATATTAAAACTCTTCTCACATAAAACCATAAGATCTAATATATTAAAACTCTTCTCACATAAAACTTTAAGATCTAATATATTAAAACTCTTCTCACATAAAACTTTAAGATCTAATATATTAAAACTCTTCTCACATAAAACTTTAAGATCTAATATATTAAAACTCTTCTCACATGAAACCATAAGATCTAATATATTAAACTCTTCTCACATAAAACCATAAGATCTAATATATTAAAACTCTTCTCACATAAAACCATAAGATCTAATATATTAAACTTCTTCTCACATGAAACCTTAAGATCTAATATATTAAAACTCTTCTCACATAAAACCATAAGATCTAATATATTAAAACTCTTCTCACATAAAACCATAAGATCTAATATATTAAAACTCTTCTCACATAAAACTTTAAGATCTAATATATTAAAACTCTTCTCACATAAAACTTTAAGATCTAATATATTAAAACTCTTCTCACATAAAACTTTAAGATCTAATATATTAAAACTCTTCTCACATGAAACTTTAAGATCTAATATATTAAAACTCTTCTCACATAAAACCATAAGATCTAATATATTAAAACTCTTCTCACATAAAACCATAAGATCTAATATATTAAAACTCTTCTCACATAAAACTTTAAGATCTAATATATTAAAACTCTTCTCACATGAAACCATAAGATCTAATATATTAAAACTCTTCTCACATAAAACTTTAAGATCTAATATATTAAACTCTTCTCACATGAAACCATAAGATCTAATATATTAAAACTCTTCTCACATGAAACTTTAAGATCTAATATATTAAACTTCTTCTCACATGAAACCTTAAGATCTAATATATTAAAATCTTCTTACATGAAACCATAAGATCTAATATATTAAACTCTTCTCACATAAAACCATAAGATCTAATATATTAAAACTCTTCTCACATGAAACTTTAAGATCTAATATATTAAACTTCTTCTCACATGAAACCTTAAGATCTAATATATTAAAATCTTCTCACATGAAACCATAAGATCTAATATATTAAACTCTTCTCACATAAAACCATAAGATCTAATATATTAAAACTCTTCTCACATAAAACTTTAAGATCTAATATATTAAACTTCTTCTCACATGAAACCTTAAGATCTAATATATTAAAATCTTCTCACATGAAACCTTAAGATCTAATATATTAAAACTCTTCTCACATGAAACCATAAGATCTAATATATTAAAACTCTTCTCACATAAAACCATAAGATCTAATATATTAAAACTCTTCTCACATAAAACCATAAGATCTAATATATTAAAACTCTTCTCACATAAAACCATAAGATCTAATATATTAAACTTCTTCTCACATGAAACCATAAGATCTAATATATTAAACTTCTTCTCACATGAAACCATAAGATCTAATATATTAAACTCTTCTTCTCACATGAAACCTTAAGATCTAATATATTAAAACTCTTCTCACATAAAACCATAAGATCTAATATATTAAAACTCTTCTCACATAAAACCATAAGATCTAATATATTAAACTTCTTCTCACATGAAACCTTAAGATCTAATATATTAAAATCTTCTTACATGAAACCTTAAGATCTAATATATTAAAACTCTTCTCACATAAAACCATAAGATCTAATATATTAAAACTCTTCTCACATAAAACTTTAAGATCTAATATATTAAAACTCTTCTCACATGAAACCATAAGATCTAATATATTAAACTCTTCTCACATAAAACCATAAGATCTAATATATTAAAACTCATCTCACATAAAACTTTAAGATCTAATATATTAAAACTCTTCTCACATAAAACCATAAGATCTAATATATTAAAACTCTTCTCACATAAAACCATAAGATCTAATATATTAAACTCTTCTTCTCACATGAAACCTTAAGATCTAATATATTAAAACTCTTCTCACATAAAACCATAAGATCTAATATATTAAAACTCTTCTCACATAAAACCATAAGATCTAATATATTAAAACTCTTCTCACATAAAACTTTAAGATCTAATATATTAAAACTCTTCTCACATGAAACCATAAGATCTAATATATTAAACTCTTCTCACATAAAACCATAAGATCTAATATATTAAAACTCTTCTCACATAAAACTTTAAGATCTAATATATTAAAACTCTTCTCACATAAAACCATAAGATCTAATATATTAAAACTCTTCTCACATAAAACCATAAGATCTAATATATTAAAACTCTTCTCACATAAAACTTTAAGATCTAATATATTAAAACTCTTCTCACATAAAACCATAAGATCTAATATATTAAAACTCTTCTCACATAAAACTTTAAGATCTAATATATTAAAACTCTTCTCACATGAAACTTTAAGATCTAATATATTAAAACTCTTCTCACATAAAACCATAAGATCTAATATATTAAAACTCTTCTCACATAAAACTTTAAGATCTAATATATTAAAACTCTTCTCACATGAAACCTTAAGATCTAATATATTAAAACTCTTCTCACATGAAACCTTAAGATCTAATATATTAAAACTCTTCTCACATGAAACCATAAGATCTGAGTCCGGTTGATGACTTCCTCCCTTTTAAACCAAACGTCCTCCTGCTGTCTTCTGTTCACACTCTGACAGACTGCATGCTGGGACACCATTCACAATGCTAATGCTAGTCAGAAGGATGCTAATGGATGCTAATGAGTCTTGTTGTGGAGGAAGTCCAGCTGAGAGGGACGCTTCAGTCAGATCCTTTACTAATAAGTACCATGTTAGTTTCATAAAAGTATTACCAGCATTTAAAAAGTACTCATTAAGCTGGAAAATACTATATATATATATTGTGACGACCCTCCTCCTCCTATCATATACTAGGTGCCCTGTGTTTCATTCATTACAGGTGCTGATCGGAGGCTCGTCTGCTGGATGAGCCACACCTGTGCCGGTGTGGCTCTGCCTTAAAATACCCTCTCCAGTTAGCAGCGGGTCTCTCTGGGAGGAAGAGCCTTGGTGGCACTGGCCTAAAACAACTACATCTGTTTATTGTTTGACTACCATTTAACTTGTGTTGCTGCTGTTGCTAAAAATAAAATTGCTTCTTTT
>NW_027466499.1:635000-650000 GCF_050575085.1 Anarhichas minor | reverse complement strand
CCTTCCTTTTATCCTTCATGCTTTCATTTCTTTCCTTTCCTTTTCATTCCTCTCCTCTCTTTCCTTCCCTGGTTTCCTATACTTCCTTTCCTTTCGTCCTTCATTACTTCGCTTTTCTTTCTTTTTCTTTTTCTGCCATCAGTGAAGAGAGCATCACAGCCCCGCCCACTCTGTTTGATTGACATGTGGTCTCTGGCAGTGTGTGTGTGTGAGTATGCGTGTGTGTGTGTGTCACCTGGTTTTCATTTCCTCCTCCTCTGATTGACAGGCTGTTAGTGATGACACTTCCTGTTTGGTAACAATTAACAGAACGCCCCCTCAGTTCCCATCAGCTCTCTCTCTCTCTCTCTCTCTCTCTCTCTCTGTATGTGTGTGTTTCTCTGTGTGTGTGTTTAATTCATGCTAACATGTAGCACACACATTAGCGCTCTGAGGTCTAAGGTCACAGTCGAGGCGCCGACAGATCAGATTTTACAGATTAATGAGAGATTATCACAGACTGACCTCATTCACTGTGTGTGTGTGTGTGTGTGTGTGTGTGTGTGTGTAGGTGTGTGCGTGCGTGCGTGCGTGTGTGTGTGTGTGTATCTCTGTGTATCTGTTGGTGTGTGTGCGTGTGAGAGTGTGTGTCGGTGTGTGTATCTCTGTCTGTGTGTGTGTGTGTGTATCTGTGTGTGTGTGAGCGTGTGTATCTGTGTGTGTGTGTGTTAAAATGTGTGTGTGTGTGTGTGTGTGTTAATATGTGTGTGTGTTGGTGTCAGCTCTGATGTGCGTCTCTTGTCTCACCTGGTAAACACTCTCCAGCAAACTGTAAACTGTCCTTTAGTGCAGAGGTCTTCAACAGGGGGTCCGCGACCCCTAGGGGGTCCGCGGAGGTACTGCAGCGGGTCCGCGAAATGTTTGGTTGATTAGACAATTTTTTATTTTTTTTTCCAAACATGAATCTGTCCATTATTTTAATAGTTCAGTATTGTATGCAAGATAACAGGTATGTTTCTGCATGGCAGTGGCACTAATAGGCCATCACTCATTTTCGTTTCCACATTTATGTTTAAAATGAAAACATCAGTGTGAATATCTTGTATGCATGATTACCATGCAGTTGACAGACTGTTGATATTGGCATTGGTATCAGTTGACAAGGTATGTTTATAAATGGCAGTGGCACGGCCTCCCTACTCACTGTACCTTGCACATGTTTAAAATAAAAACATGAATATATGAACCTGTGTATTATTGAATAGCTTAGTATTGAATGCACAATAAAGAGGTATGTTTATACACGGCACTACGCTCAGTTTAATATAAAACATAATTTTATACAATATATATAGTCGGGGGTCCCTGCTCCATCTCTCTATCAGTTTGGGGGTCCTTGGCCTGAAAAATGTTGAAGACCCCTGATATAGTGTCTTCGTCCTGTTGGACACATGTTGTGACGTTTGTCTTCTGTCCGTCCCTCACAGTTTAACTTCCTGTCTGGTCACCTGAGGGTCTCTGATGTCATCAGCTGTCATCTGAGGATCTGAACTCATTGATTAATCAGCCGATCATTTGTTTTATCTCTAAAGTCCTGCGTTCTAACTAAAAGTACTTATTTTAAAGAAATGAACGATATTCAGATCATTAATATCTCATCAAACAAACAGCTGTAGAGAGGAGAAGTCCCGCCCCTTCCTGTTGAATTCAATGGTTAGAGACAAATAATTAGAATCTTAGTGTCTGCTGATTATACACTAATGACAACATTAATATAATATTCCATTGCTAACACACTGGAGGACCAGTTTCTGTGTGATGTTTGTCTTCACTGGGCTTCATTTACCGTACTGTCTGCTGTCTGAGAGCAGCTGGATTTCACCGTAACTCCCCTTTAAACAACAGAAAGTGTTCATGATGAAGTAAAAATCATGCTGAGAATCTGCTCTGAACACACCCAGACACCCACAACACACTGGGCTTCTACTGAAGGCAGATGGAAACAATACTGTCATGTGTGCAGAGGTGGAAACAACAGGAGACGCATCTTTAATAGTTGCTTTAATAGTTACGGAGATGTTTCAGCTCCGTGCGTCCGGTACAAAGAGAGTCGAGGACACTGTTAGCCTAGCTTAGCACAAAGACTGGAAGCGGGGGGAAACTGCTAGCCTGGCTCGATGAAAAGGGACTTTGTGAGATGTGACGGATGTTAACGTGACCGTGATGTGTTTCCAGTGTCTGAGGCTCAGTATTACGACTTAACACCGGCTCCAGACTACGACGACTACAACGCCACCTTCGAGTACAGCTTCTACAGTAAGTTCACTCCCTCTTGAGATACAGTCACACCCACCACACCACAGGGGGTTTTATGGTGTTGTTGCTGTGGTGCGTTCAGGTAACGCCAGCAGCGAGGACTTGGACAAGTTTAGCGAGCGATTCATCGACGAAGAGGAAGAGGAGGACACAGGAGGACAGCAGGAGGAAGAGGACGGGACTGGTACCATGACAACTACCCGAGTAACCACAGAGCAGGGCAGGGTCGACGTTCATAACGTTGCATCACTTCCTGTTTCTCTGGTAAGAACATCAGTTTAACCTCAGTCAGACCAAAGTTCAACCTCAGTTTAACCTCAGATGAACTGGGTGTGCCGCAGGCTTTAGTAAACCTCACTTAAACCTCAGTTAAACCAAAGATAGACCTCACTTAATCCTCAGTTAAACCAAAGATAGACCTCACTTAAACCTCACTTAAACCAAAGATAGACCTCAGTTAAACCTCACTAAAACCAAAGATAGACCTTACTTAAACCAAAGATAGACCTCACTTAAACCTCACTTAAACCAAAGATAGACCTCAGTTAAACCAAAGATAGACCTCAGTTAGACCTCAGTTAAACCAAAGATAGACCTCAGTTAGTCCAAAGATAGACCTCAGTTAAACCTCACTTAAACCAAAGATAGACCTCACTTAAACCTCAGTTAAACCAAATATAGACCTCACTTAAACCTCACTTAAACCAAAGTTAAACCAAAGATAGACTTCAGTTAGACCTCAGTTAAACCAAAGATAGACCTCAGTTAAACCTCACTTAAACCAAAGATAGACCTCAGTTAAACCACACTTAAACCAAAGATAGACCTCAGTTAAACCAAAGATAGACCTCAGTTAGACCTCAGTTAAACCAAAGATAGACCTCAGTTAGACCTCAGTTAAACCAAAGATAGACCTCAGTTAGACCTCAATTAGACCAAAGATAGACCTCAGTTAAACCTCACTTAAACCAACGATAGACCTCACTTAAACCTCAGTTAAACCAACGATAGACCTCACTTAAACCAAAGTTAAACCAAAGATAGACCTCAGTTAGACTTCAGTTAGTCCAAAGATAGACCTCAGTTAAACCTCACTTAAACCAAAGATAGACCTCTCTTAAACCTCAGTTAAACCAAAGATAGACCTCACTTAAACCAAAGATAGACTTCAGTTAGACCTCAGATGAACTGTGTGTGTGTGTGTGTGTGTGTGTGTGTGTGTGTGTGTGTGTGTGTGTCTGTGAAAGCATCAACAGACTCTCTTTGTGTCTTTAAATCAAAGAGTTTAAACTCTATAAACTGTTTGTCTGTGACAGTAAATAACTGTGAAACCTGATCTGAGCTTTCTGTGCTCTGTGAGGTTTGCGATGTTCTCCAGATTAAAGATTCTCTGAGGAACAATAAGTCATAAACGGTTCTTCTTCTCACATATAATTTAATCCACCAGAGGAAGAAACGAGTTGATGTTGAAGTTCACAGACTGGGAAACATCCAGAGGTTTCCTTCTCTTTGTTCTACTCTGTCTCTTAAAACCTGTTTGAACCTGTTTTAAAGTCCTGAAGCACTTTGAGGGGTTCTGTTGTTTAAACTTGAGTGTAAACACCTGAAAGTGTAGTGAATCATAATTAAGTCCAGTACTTGAGTAAATGTACTTAGTTACTTTGTGTTTAAATGTATAATCTCTGTATCATGTGATCAGATGAAGGTGTGTTTACTGTCTGTAGGAAATCCGGACGCTCGTCTGGACTCTGATGATCCTGATCAGCCTGAACCTGCAGCAGCTCCAACACACACTGTGAGACTCTCACTCCGCAGGTGTGTGTACTACTTAGAGTGTAAATTATATTAATATATATATATATATATATATATATATTATATACATATATATATATTATATACATACATATTACATGATGAAAGAGCAGACTCAATGAGTGGATGTGGTGCGTTCAGTGTCCAGCAGGAGGCGCTGCAGCCTCAGGTCAGATCTGATGATCCACATTAAAAACATGCTTCTTTCTATTGTTATTATAGTTAAACATCTGAACAGACAAATATACACATATACAGACAACATGATGTCATCAATATCAATAATCTCATCTCAGAGGTACATATTGTACTTCTTCCTGTACTACATCTCAGAGGTACATATTGTACTTCTTACTGTACTACATCTCAGAGGTACATATAGTACTTTATACTGTACTACATCTCAGAGGTACATATTGTACTTCTTACTGTACTACATCTCAGAGGTACATATAGTACTTTATACTGTACTACATCTCAGAGGTACATATAGTACATTTTACTGTACTACATCTCAGAGGTACATATTGTACTTTTTACTGTACTACATCCCAGAGGTACATATTGTACTTTTTACTGTACTACATCTCAGAGGTACTTATAGTACTTTATACTGTACTACATCTCAGAGGTACATATAGTACTTTTTACTGTACTACATCTCAGAGGTACATGTTGTACTTTATACTGTACTACATCTCAGAGGTACATATAGTACTTTTTACTGTACTACATCTCAGAGGTACATATTGTACTTTATACTGTACTACATCTCAGAGGTACATATTGTACTTTATACTGTACTACACCTCAGAGGTACATATAGTACTTTATTCTGTACTACACCTCAGAGGTACATGTTGTACTTTATACTGTATTACATCTCAGAGGTACATATAGTACTTTTTATTGTACTACATCTCAGAGGTACATATTGTACATATACTGTATTACATCTCAGAGGTACATATTGTACTTTATACTGTACTACATCTCAGAGGTACATGTTGTACTTTATACTGTACTACATCTGAGAGGTACATGTTGTACTTTATACTGTACTACATCTCAGAGGTACATATAGTACTTTTTACTGTACTACATCTCAGAGGTACATATTGTACATATACTGTATTACATCTCAGAGGTACATATTGTACATATACTGTATTACATCTCAGAGGTACATATTGTACTTTATGCTGTACTACATCTCAGAGGTACATGTTGTACTTTATACTGTACTACATCTCAGAGGTACATGTTGTACTTTATACTGTACTACATCTCAGAGGTACATATAGTACTGTAGGTAAATATGAATATATATATATACAGTATTTATGTTATATATTTGTACACATACGTGGTTCTCACAGGTTGGTGCTCAGGTCGTTTGTCTTCTCAGTGTCTTTGAGTTTTATGAAAAGCGCTATATAAATAAAATGTATTATTATTATTATTATTATTATATAGTACTTTTTACTGTACTACATCCCAGAGGTACATATTGTACTTTTTACTGTACTACATCTCAGAGGTACATATAGTACTTTTTACTGTACTACATCTCAGAGGTACATGTTGTACTTTTTACTGTACTACATCTCAGAGGTACATATAGTACTTTATACTGTACTACATCTCAGAGGTACATATTGTACTTTATACTGTACTACACCTCAGAGGTACATATAGTACTTTATTCTGTACTACACCTCAGAGGTACATGTTGTACTTTATACTGTACTACATCTCAGAGGTACATATAGTACTTTTTATTGTACTACATCTCAGAGGTACATATTGTACATATACTGTATTACATCTCAGAGGTACATATTGTACTTTATGCTGTACTACATCTCAGAGGTACATATAGTACTTTATTCTGTACTACACCTCAGAGGTACATATAGTACTTTATTCTGTACTACACCTCAGAGGTACATGTTGTACTTTATACTGTACTACATCTCAGAGGTACATATAGTACTTTTTATTGTACTACATCTCAGAGGTACATATTGTACATATACTGTATTACATCTCAGAGGTACATATTGTACTTTATGCTGTACTACATCTCAGAGGTACATATAGTACTTTATTCTGTACTACACCTCAGAGGTACATGTTGTACTTTATACTGTATTACATCTCAGAGGTACATATAGTAATTTATTCTGTACTACACCTCAGAGGTACATGTTGTACTTTATACTGCACTACATCTCAGAGGTACATATAGTACTTTTTATTGTACTACATCTCAGAGGTACATATTGTACATATACTGTATTACATCTCAGAGGTACATATTGTACTTTATGCTGTACTACATCTCAGAGGTACATGTTGTACTTTATACTGTACTACATCTCAGAGGTACATATTGTACTTTATACTGTACTACATCTCAGAGGTACATGTTGTACTTTATACTGTACTACATCTCAGAGGTACATATTGTACTTTATACTGTACTACATCTCAGAGGTACATGTTGTACTTTATACTGTACTACATCTCAGAGGTACATATTGTACATATACTGTATTACATCTCAGAGGTACATATTGTACTTTATGCTGTACTACATCTCAGAGGTACATGTTGTACTTTATACTGTACTACATCTCAGAGGTACATGTTGTACTTTATACTGTACTACATCTCAGAGGTACATATTGTACTTTATACTGTACTACATCTCAGAGGTACATGTTGTACTTTATACTGTACTACATCTCAGAGGTACATATAGCACTGTAGGTAAATATGAATATATATATATATACAGTATTTATGTTATATATTTGTACACATACGTGGTTCTCACAGGTTGGTGCTCAGGTCGTTTGTCTTCTCAGTGTCTTTGAGTTTTATGAAAAGCGCTATATAAATAAAATGTATTATTATTATTATTATTATTATATAGTACTTTTTACTGTACTACATCCCAGAGGTACATATTGTACTTTTTACTGTACTACATCTCAGAGGTACATATTGTACTTTTTACTGTACTACATCTCAGAGGTACATATAGTACTTTTTACTGTACTACATCTCAGAGGTACATGTTGTACTTTTTACTGTACTACATCTCAGAGGTACATATAGTACTTTATACTGTACTACATCTCAGAGGTACATATTGTACTTTATACTGTACTACACCTCAGAGGTACATATAGTACTTTATTCTGTACTACACCTCAGAGGTACATGTTGTACTTTATACTGTACTACATCTCAGAGGTACATATAGTACTTTTTATTGTACTACATCTCAGAGGTACATATTGTACATATACTGTATTACATCTCAGAGGTACATATTGTACTTTATGCTGTACTACATCTCAGAGGTACATATAGTACTTTATTCTGTACTACACCTCAGAGGTACATATTGTACTTTATTCTGTACTACACCTCAGAGGTACATGTTGTACTTTATACTGTACTACATCTCAGAGGTACATATAGTACTTTTTATTGTACTACATCTCAGAGGTACATATTGTACATATACTGTATTACATCTCAGAGGTACATATTGTACTTTATGCTGTACTACATCTCAGAGGTACATATAGTACTTTATTCTGTACTACACCTCAGAGGTACATGTTGTACTTTATACTGTATTACATCTCAGAGGTACATATAGTAATTTATTCTGTACTACACCTCAGAGGTACATGTTGTACTTTATACTGTACTACATCTCAGAGGTACATATAGTACTTTTTATTGTACTACATCTCAGAGGTACATATTGTACATATACTGTATTACATCTCAGAGGTACATATTGTACTTTATGCTGTACTACATCTCAGAGGTACATGTTGTACTTTATACTGTACTACATCTCAGAGGTACATGTTGTACTTTATACTGTACTACATCTCAGAGGTACATATTGTACTTTATACTGGACTACATCTCAGAGGTACATATAGTACTTTTTACTGTACTACATCTCAGAGGTACATATTGTACATATACTGTATTACATCTCAGAGGTACATATTGTACTTTATGCTGTACTACATCTCAGAGGTACATGTTGTACTTTATACTGTACTACATCTCAGAGGTACATATTGTACTTTATACTGTACTACATCTCAGAGGTACATGTTGTACTTTATACTGTACTACATCTCAGAGGTACATATAGCACTGTAGGTAAATATGAATATATATATATATACAGTATTTATGTTATATATTTGTACACATACGTGGTTCTCACAGGTTGGTGCTCAGGTCGTTTGTCTTCTCAGTGTCTTTGAGTTTTATGAAAAGCGCTATATAAATAAAATGTATTATTATTATTATTATTATTATATAGTACTTTTTACTGTACTACATGCCAGAGGTACATATTGTACTTTTTACTGTACTACATCTCAGAGGTACATATTGTACTTTTTACTGTACTACATCTCAGAGGTACATATAGTACTTTTTACTGTACTACATCTCAGAGGTACATATAGTACTTTATACTGTACTATGTCTCAGAGGTACATATTGTACTTTATACTGTACTACATCTCAGAGGTACATATAGTACTTTTTACTGTACTACATCTCAGAGGTACCTATTGTACTTTTTACTGTACTACATCTCAGAGGTACATATAGTACTTTATACTGTACTACATCTCAGAGGTACACATTGTACTTTTTACTGTACTACATCTCAGAGGTACATATAGTACTTTATACTGTACTACATCTCAGAGGTACATATAGTACTTTTTACTGTACTACATCTCAGAGGTACATGTTGTACTTTTTACTGTACTACATCTCAGAGGTACATATAGTACTTTATACTGTACTACATCTCAGAGGTACATATTGTACTTTATACTGTACTACACCTCAGAGGTACATATAGTACTGTATTCTGTACTACACCTCAGAGGTACATATAGTACTTTATTCTGTACTACACCTCAGAGGTACATGTTGTACTTTATACTGTATTACATCTCAGAGGTACATATAGTACTTTATTCTGTACTACACCTCAGAGGTACATGTTGTACTTTATACTGTACTACATCTCAGAGGTACATATAGTAATTTGTACTGTACTACATCTCAGAGGTACATATTGTACATATACTTACTGTATTACATCTCAGAGGTACATATTGTACTTTATGCTGTACTACATCTCAGAGGTACATGTTGTACTTTATACTGTACTACATCTCAGAGGTACATATAGTACTGTAGGTAAATATGAATATATATATATACAGTATTTATGTTATATATTTGTACACATACGTGGTTCTCACAGGTTGGTGCTCAGGTCGTTTGTCTTCTCAGAGTGTCTTTGAGTTTTATGAAAAGCGCTATATAAATAAAATGTATTATTATTTTTATTATTATTATTATATAGTACTTTTTACTGTACTACATCTCAGAGGTACATATAGTACTTTATACTGCACTACATCTCAGAGGTACATAGTGTACTTTATACTGTACTACATCTCAGAGGTACATGTTGTACTTTATACTGTACTACATCTCAGAGGTACATATAGTACTTTATACTGTACTACATCTCAGAGGTACATATTGTACTTTATACTGTACTACATCTCAGAGGTACATGTACTTTATACTGTATTACATCTCAGAGGTACATGTTGTACTTTATACTGTACTACATCTCAGAGGTACATATTGTACTTTATACTGTACTACATCTCAGAGGTACGTGTTGTACTTTATACTGTACTACATCTCAGAGGTACATATTGTACTTTATACTGTATTACATCTCAGAGGTACATATTGTACTTTATACTGTACTACAGCTCAGAGGTACATGTTGTACTTTATACTGTACTACACCTCAGAGGTACATGTTGTACTTTATACTGTACTACATCTCAGAGGTACATGTTGTACTTTATACTGTACTACAGCTCAGAGGTACATGTTGTACTTTATACTGTACTACATCTCAGAGGTACATATTGTACTTTATACTGTACTACATCTCAGAGGTACATGTTGTACTTTATACTGTACTACATCTCAGAGGTACATATAGTACTGTAGGTAAATATGAATATATATATATAGAGTATTTATGTTATATATTTGTACACATACGTGGTTCTCACAGGTTGGTGCTCAGGTCGGTTGTCTTCTCAGAGCTCCTCCGGACTACGACGCCGCTGGACAGACTTTGATTGATTTATTGGTGAATGTCTGTCGACCTTAAAGCCGGCCGTGTTTCTGCCGTCGGCTCGCTGTGGAGTCCAAACACTGAGGACAGTTTAGATCCGTCGTGGTGAAGGAACAGAAAGTCTCCTGATAAACTTAATGTCATGAAGTAATTACAGATAAATGAGCTCCTTTTATTCTGCGACACTTTGAAAGGTTGAAACACTCGTACTGCTAAAACCACCAGAACTCTGATTCAGAACACATCACTCGCTGACATTTAGAGTCAAATGTAAGATAAAAAAAGATCTTTTCCTTCAAACACTAAATGTTACAACACAGAAATATAAACATCATTTACTTTAGCTTTAGTTTAATGTCACACAAAACAAACCTCTTTCCTCTAAACGGCTCTTTGGAGGATTTATATGTTGATTAAGTTTGTACATATATATGTATAAATATACAGAGATGAACATACATACAGGTGTACACACACACACATATATATACATATATATATATATATATATATATATATATATTTACATACATGACTTCAAAAATATTTTTTTCAATTTTCAATTGAAGGTGCCAAAAGTCTGAACAAAAGATCACATTTGTACAAACGTTAACTTCATATTGTAATAAAGACATTAGTACAAGAGTGTTTATAAACTGCTTATTAAGTGTTTATAAACTGCTGAGTGTTTTGATTTTATTACTGATTTTGCTCGTCAATCCGTTTTTGAGAAACTGCAGATGTGAAAAATAATTATTGAACAAAATGTTTTTGATGATAATGTATGATTTTAGTGAAAAACTTTGAATTAATTATTATTATTAGATTCATTATTACAATCATGATTCATTGTTGGAAAACTGTTTTTAAAATTCAGCATGAGAATCAGAACAACATCCGTTATCTGATATGAATACGAGGTTTATATTATTATGAATAAGAGGTTTAAATAACTATAAACATAACTTCTAAGATCTTCTGTATGAACTTCAGACATGAATCGTGTCGGGTGGTCTTAATGACCTCTGCAGCACTGTTGAACCCTGATTGATGTTTAAAGAGAACTAATCGTTTCATTGATTCTTTGTTTTGTAGCTGACGTCTGATCGTCGTGATGTGGGTCACCTGATCTGGGGGGGGGTGACCTCTGACCTCTGCGGAGAGGAGCCACCGTGTCCCTCGGCGAGGGTTTACAGGTGGACCTCAGCCGATCACAGAGCACCACAGACTCCTCTTTATTCTTCTTCATCTTATCACAATGTTTCACTGTTCAATGTGTGAGAGACCAAACGGGACCAAGATCTTGGGATTTTATATGTTTATATACTGTATATCTCTATATATACATATATAGAGATATAGAGATATATGGAGGGTAATCTGTATGAATATGGAAGTTTACTAATGACTAAACGAGTATAATCATCAAATCAATTTAAAACTAAAGTAAATTCAATTTTAAATATCTATGATTTCATTTTTAATAGAAGCCAGAATGGATATTCAATGACTTCTGTCCTCGTGAATATCGTGCATCATGTTATAATCTTCCTCCTTCTATGAGGTGCTAAGTTTAACATTCAGAGAGTTCAGAGCAGCTCTCACACGGTTACAGTGGTAACTCCGCCCACACCGACAGCGTTGTCATGGAAACGTAGTGCCCCCCCCCTCAGGTAAACACTGTTAGCTCTGTTAGCGTTGTTTGTGCTGTTAGCGCCTTAAAAATGGTTAGCTCTGTTAACAATGTTAGCACCGTTGAAATTGTTAACTCTGTTAGCATTGTTAGCACTGTTAGCACTGTTAGCACTGTTAGCCCCTTTACATGTGAGCAGCCAGCTCAGCCGTCGCCATGTTGAGAGCCGTATGGAGACAATAAAAATGCTCTGAATTTTGACTTCAGCACCTTTAAGCTAAATAAACTTTTTAAAAAGCCTCTTCGATCAGCTGCAAAATGTTACAAAGCTGACAACAGGTTGTATATAAGTATATATACATATATATAAAATGTGTGTATATACTGTATGTATGTGTATACATATATATATGTATATATACAGTACATATACATTTTATGATGAAACATGTCGAACTATGAAAGAGAAGAGAATCAGATTCTTCTTTGTGTTTTTTAAATTTATCTCCACGTTTTATGTGTAAAAACGTTTCACACGAGTTTCACTGTGAATCAAACGGCAGCACTTTGTAAACAAACAGCACTTATCAGTTGAATGTGTTTTTATGTCTTATAGTTCAGTTCTGAGAGGAAAGAAGATTCATAATAAGCTCAATAAAGCAATTTGAATTCAAACCGTCGGCACAGAAGGACGAAGCATTTGTCCCTTTAATCTTCTTGTGTTGAACCAAAACGGGTTGAAATGAAACAGAACTTCTGTAATATTGTAAAACTTTAACCGATTTCCCGAAAGCTGCACATGAATATTGTTTCTTTACTTGTTTGTTTTATAGTCTTTGAAACATCCATCAGAATACACGTTTTACATGTTTTATCATTCAACAACATAGAAGCAGAAATATTTCCTCACTTTTAATTTAAGGAACGTCCAGAACAGTCTCGAAAAGAGGTTTTTTACATTTGTTTGTGTTTTGCAATAAAATGTCTGAAAAGTTATCAACAGCTTCTTGTTCATCATTTAACACAAAGTAACATAGAATGCAACATGTTAGAACTGCTAGCACTGTTAGCGCTGTTAGAACTGTTAGCCCTGTCAGCACTGTTAGAACTGTTAGCACTGTTAGCGCTGTTAGCGCTGTTAGAACTGTTAGCACTGTTAGCGCTGTTAGCTACTAGCACTGTTAGCGCTGTTAGCGCTGTTAGCTACTAGCCGCTGGCTCACTGTCGACATGTTGAGAGCCATTTAGAGGCAATCAAAATGCTCCAGATCTCGGATCTCGGACCTTTAAATTGAAGAAGAAAAAAGAAGTCTAGACTCAGACTTTCAAAGCATCAAGAGAAGTGAGGTCATAGGTTGAAGAAGTTTACTTCAGTAAAAGTACTAATACAACAGTGTAGAAATACTGTTAAAGTAAAAGTCCTGCATTCAAAATCCTACTTAAATGGAAATACAAAAGTGTAATCATCAAAATATACTTAAAGTAATCAGTAACCATTGTATAATATATATTATATAATATATATTACTGTATTATAATTACTGATACATGAATGTCTTCATCACTTTAAAGGTGGAGCTCATTTGATTGACTTTATATAATGTATAATAACACATCATCATTCATCAGATGATTGTATTTAGTTTTAATAATTTACTGTAGTAAAAAGTACAATATGTACCTCTTAAACACTCCTCTGGTTCAACTTAGCAGTGAGAATGTAAACCTTTATATGTTCATGTTGAGCCCTCGGGGCTCCCGGGTTTATTCCTGGCGTCGGTTGGCGTGTGCTGATCTTTGATCGTGATCGGTTGTGTCTGTTATCGAACACGAACTCTGTCGATGTCACCAACTCACAGCGAGTGTTGACGGACGCCTCGGGCGCCGCATTTATTTCAGTCCACGAGGAATCGGCACGACAGGAAACACACCGGCTGTTTCACCTCCGTTACTTCTCTAACAAACAGCCAATCACAGAGCTTCAAATTCTGCCATCTCCTCAAAGTTTATTGATTATCGTCAAAGGTATTGATGCTTCCTGACTGAACTGAGCACCGATGAACAGTGTAGCGCCGCCTACAGTCTGCACGCTTCATCACAGCCACCGTATGAAGCACACTGAGGATGAGGGCTGTGTTTGATGTTTGATGCTGTTGAAATGTGTTTGAGTTGGTCTGTGACCTTCAGTGACACACACACACACACACACACACACACACACATACACACACACGGTTTTCTTCTTCACTATGATGACGAGGATTCCTCTGATAGAAATGATGAAAAACATTTGATGACAGAAGATTTGTTTGTTTGAGTTATTAACATTCATCTCAAATAAATGAAAAATAAACTTCATATTTCTACTTTGTTTAGTTGTAGAGATTACAAAGAGACAAAAAATGACACAAAACGATTACAAAGAGACACTTATAAACAGTTTGAACTCCAGCCGGATCGTTTGTCTTCAGGAGGACGAGGTCGTCCTTCGTCTTCTAGTTTCTCTGAATAAACGGCGTCTTTGTGACGTCAGCTTCAGCCTCGACTGTCGAGTCTCTCTTTGACGTCTGTGAATGGAAATTTATCTTCAGCTGTTGTTTAGACGTAGAAATCTGTAAAGATTCAGACACTTAAATAAAGGGAAGGTTAGAAAATAAGAACTAATATTCATATATTCAAGATCTCAGCTCATTTCACAATGTAATATTTATTTATAGATACTAAAAATCTGTTCTGTTCTGTTCAGCTCTATTTGTTTTCTCCTTTTCTACATCTGAGCTTTTTGGGTTTTTTAGGTTAAATGTTGCAAACAAAAGGAAAACTAATCAATTCAAGGACTTTGTTATTATTATTATTATTATTATTATTAAGCAGAAACAAGCAGAAGTAAGTGGACAGTAACTAAGTACATTTACTCTGAACTCTGGATACTTTGTTCTCTACAGACGTGTAGATACGCTGCAGCTGCTGTTTGACATTTAGCCGTTAATGAGAGTTGAGATGAAAGCAGACTGAATTCT
>NW_027466499.1:537500-627500 GCF_050575085.1 Anarhichas minor | reverse complement strand
TTCATCACCTCTGAGTTACAGCATCATAGTGATGAAGAGTAGAGCTGGGTCACCTTCATCACCTCTGAGTTACAGCATCATAGTGATGAAGAGTAGAGCTGGGTCACCTTCATCACCTCTGAGTTACAGCATCATAGTGATGAAGAGTAGAGCTGGGTCACCTTCATCACCTCTGAGTTACAGCATCATAGTGATGAAGAGTAGAGCTGGGTCACCTTCATCACCTCTGAGTTACAGCATCATAGTGATGAAGAGTAGAGCTGGGTCACCTTCATCACCTCTGAGTTACAGCATCATAGTGATGAAGAGTAGAGCTGGGTCACCTTCATCACCTCTGAGTTACAGCATCATAGTGATGAAGAGTAGAGCTGGGTCACCTTCATCACCTCTGAGTTACAGCATCATAGTGATGAAGAGTAGAGCTGGGTCACCTTCATCACCTCTGAGTTACAGCATCATAGTGATGAAGAGTAGAGCTGCATCACATGCTCTGACTGTCATGAAGACACAACACACACATGTAGATGAAAGGTGTGAAACATGTTCCTGTTGCACAGCAGTGGAACGTTTCACACACACACACTGAGCACAGATAGTGAAGAGATAGAACTGCTGCTGTGTGAAGAGAACACTGCTGCTAACAACAACCTGATGTGTTTAAAGTGTTTACACACAATGTTATTCACCTTTAGTTCATAGAGCAGCACTTTAAAATAAAAGTGCACAATACACTACTTTTGAATTCATTGTTGAACTTTGAGCATAACAATGAGATTAATCGCGATGAAATATTGTAATCGTTGCCCAGCACTAATATTAATATATATATATACTGTTGACCTGCTCTGTCTCCCCTAAAAAAAAAAAACATACAACAGTCTGTTAAAACTCTTTAAACGCGAACCTGTCGCCAGCGACTGAAAGTGACGTCAGAAAGTTACGTCAGAATTCAAATTACCGTAACTCCTCAACCATTTGCGCAATCGACGTAATTCCAACGGATTCTGAAACCTGATAGATGGTACATTACGGTAATGGAGAAATCAGGGGCGCGAAGAGGCTGTGGGAATGTTTGTGAGGTGAACAGAGGAGGAAGGAGAGCAGCTCCGAGTGAGTAGAGTGAGTACAGCTTTTGACTATTGCTGAAGTGTTTCTGCGATGTTTTAGTTTCTGAGAGTTTTTGACGGCTTTTTTCGCCACCATGTCGCGGAGATGCACGAGGCAGAGGAAGGAGAGTCCCCTCGAGACGTTTGGAGGACGATGAAGTAATTAATTCAATTTGTATACACTGGATTATTCCCAGCTTTATTACAATAATGTTTTTCAATATTACATTTACATTACATTACAGTCATTTAGCAGACGCTTTTATCCAAAGCGACTTACAATTCAGATTATATCACACCGTAGGCTCAGCTACAGGAGCAATTTTGGGGTTAAGTGTCTTGCTCAAGGACATATCAACATGCGACTAGTGGAGCCTGAGCCGGGGATCGAACCGCCGATCCTCTGATTGAAGGACGGCCTTGCTCTCCACTTAGCCACAGTCGCCCGATAATCAATATCTAGTGTATATATCCAAGAGGAAACAGTGCACTCTCTGCCATAAAAGCACACCCTGGATATGTGAGGAGTGTAAGGTTGGGCTGTCTTCAGCTGGAGAGGAACTGCTACAGGGACTACCCCTGCTGCTAAAAATTGCAAACCATATGGACAAATATAACAGCCTGTAGCATGGACACTGAAAGCTCTACATATTCTCAAAACTGTTTGACAATATGTAAAATAGGTTGAATTTCATTTATTTCATTAATTGTTAATTCAAATCCGTTTATTTACTTTTTTGTTATTACACACTTGTTTTAAGCATTTATAACATATAATAATGACGACATACTTGCCTGGTTTTGAAAGTTACATTTCTCCTGAAAAAAGGAGCAAAATAATTTTCAAAAAGGACATTGTCTAACATATTTATTGAAGAAAAAAGACAAAAAAGACCAGGCGGACCTTCATAACACTGTGTGCATAGGGTTTTAAGAGTTAAAGTTGTTTCGGAGACTCTCCACATGTCCAGCTATAAACATTGTTGTTTCCCTTACAGTGAGATCAGGACAAAAGACCCTCAAAACAAATATCAGAGCAGTCTGGTGGAATCACAAACAGTCTTGAGTGGTCGCAATCACCTATAGCTGTGTATATCATATGGTGGTAAAATGTCCTCACCAGGCCTCCCTAATCCCATCTGTCATCAGTCTTGTCAAATGTCTATCTGGATCTAAGTTCCTGCGTGGCTCTGGTCCTCCATTGTCCCCTCCATTAGCAGCAACCAGATGGTTTCTCTCCCGTATGAGTTCTCATGTGTACCTTTAGGTTTCCACTTTTGATAAAAGTTTTCCCACACAGTGAGCAGATGAATGGTTTCTCTCCTGTGTGGATTCTCGTGTGTCTGTAAATTTCCTCTCTGTGCAAAAGATTTCTTGCAAACGGAGCAGCTGTAGGGTTTCTCTCCGGTGTGCGTTATCATGTGTCTCTTCAGATATGCTTTTTGCAAAAAGCTTTGACCACAAACTGAGCACTTGAAAGGTCTCTCTCGTGTGTGGATTCTCGTGTGTGTGTGTAAATTCCCTCTCTGTGCAAAAGACTTCTTACAGACTGAGCAACTGAATGGTTTCTCCCCTGCGTGACGTGCCATGTGGAAAGTCAGCTCTCGCTTTTGTATAAATCCTTTACCACAAACTAAGCAACTAAACGGTTTCACCCCAGTGTGACGGGCCATGTGGTCTGCCAGATGTACTTTTTGTATAAATCTTTTACCGCAAAGTGAGCAGCTGAATGGTCTCTCTCCTGTGTGAATTATCATGTGTCTCTTTAGACATCTTCCTTTGCCAAATCTTTTCCCACACTCAGAGCAGCGAAATGGTTTCTCTCCAGCACTACATCTGGAACCACCGACAGAAAATTCATTATTCAGAGAGTTTAAACCTGACTGAGTTTCTCTGGTCTCCTTCCAGTCATCACTGTCATCAGTTTCTTGTTTGTTACATTGTGAGGGTTTGTCACTGCTGGATAGTTGGAAATGTCTATCTGGATCTGAGTGCCTGTCTGGTTCTGGTCCTCCACAGTCCTCTCCATGAGCTTCTGTTTCCATCTGTTCAGTTTGTCTTTGATGAAGCTGTGAGGACTGAGCTTCCTCTTCATCATCTTCACTCTTCACAGGAGTGAATGACAACTTGATATCAGCCTCCTCCAGACCTTGAAGCTGCTCTCCCTCCTGACTGGTCCAGAGTTCCTCCTGGTCCTCTTTAATGTGTGGGGCCAGACTGGAGCTCCACTACTGCTGCTCAGGGGGAAACTCTTCTTTAACCACCAACAGCTGCTGGACGTCTGCAGGACAGAATGAAGTACAGACACGTTACCGATCACCTCTCAGACTAAACTTAAACAGAAAATAATAAGAGTGAAAACAATCAGATGTAGTTCAAAAATAGAGAAGAAATTCAGCAAAAGAACCATTAATGATGGAATGTTTTCTCAATGAGTTCATCTGATTAACAACCGAAATGTAAACAACAGGCTGAGAGGGAGGAAAAGAAATCATTCAGCCGTTACTTTCACTTACTTACCATTTAGTCGTTCTCTCTTCCAAAGAAATCCAGCAACGTAACTATTCATGAAATGAAATCACACACTTTAGGATCCTCCTTAGCCCGGGGATATGCAGACACATTACCGGTTTATAAGAGAGGCATTGAACAATGCAGCGGGATGAGGGACAGAAGTACCAGAAGCTCCGTGGGGAGAGAAAGACATCATGTAGAGACGCCACAGTTTCAGATCTAACTCCATGAGTTAAGGGCTGAGAGTTAGTAATATGATGGATCTCAACCACATATCGGAGCACAAGGGTCCGGGGCGATTACAGAAGCAATGAAAATGAGGCACATAGCATCTGACGACATTTATGACAATACGAGATTGTGAACCGCTTACAGAAGTGGACAAGAAGCCTACAAGAAAGCTTCATTTAACAGACGTTAAATCAGGAGTCTGATTAAATATCAGGAGTGATTCTGACGCGCCAAACCCGCTCTGCAGAACATGTGGTGACAGAGGAAGATCAGCTGCTGGAGATGGTAAATGAAGGTGGCTTTAAAAGTATGTTTGAGACAACAACTCTGCTGGTGTTTGGATTAAAATCAAGGCTGAATATCCTGAGATCACCACTAAAGCACTGAAACCCTGCTCACCATTTCATACATCCTCTCTGTGAAGCGGGATGTTCTGCAGTGACATCAATCAAAACTAAACGGAGTAGACTGGACATCAGGAACAGACTTCGGGTGTCATTGTCTCCCGTTACCCCCAGATGGACCGTCTCGTTGCAGAGAAACAAGCTCAGGGCTCCACTGATTCAGAGTTATTGTGAGTTGTATTATTTATGCATTTTATATTTGTTTGCATGCCGATCGTATCATTTTATTTCGTCGTGTTTTTCCGCCACACCTTGAAGGCCGGTCCGTGAAAATAGTCATTAAATCAACCAAAGAAGAAGCAAAGAGAACCAACCTGCTCTGTGTAACCGAAGCTGAGGGATGAAAACAGCGTCCAGTAGTTTCCGTTGTCGCTCGTTCTCCTCTTTTGAACGAGAGAGTTCCTCCTCGTACTCTGCTATCGTTCTTTCAAACACACCAAATATCTCTTCAGCAGCCGCAGTTAGTCGCTGGTTGACTAAACATCTCAGCATTTGGACTTTAGACATGTTCTCACAACCACACAAACTGCGTCACAAACACCGTTTGCTCTCATTAAACTCTGACTAGCGCTGTGTGGATCACTTCCGTCCCAGCTAGCATGCTAAGCTAACTCCAATAGCTTTGTAGGCTACCGGGAGATGAGTCAGAGGAAACACGTTGAGAGAAAAGTCCATTCAGAAGGTTTATCCGGACACACAGAGACCAAGATGGAGCTCACACACACTCAGTGAACACAACACAGAGACTCTGCTAACAGACGTGTTTCTGATAGACGCCATCTTGGTCACAGACTGTGAAGTTAGCCTCAGTTTCCGGGGCAAATCCGCTGCTGACTTTCAAAATAAAAGTGTTACTGAAATGACAGACTTCCTCATAAAAACACAGACAGGAAGTTAAATGATTGAATATACTTACATTCATTGAGCTTTAATGTCAACACAAGATCCAAATAAATTGCTGCTTCTGGAGCTTTCAACCACAAACTGGGCCTCTTCACTGAATCTTTTGCTTGGATGTCATTAAATTACCTGTTAAAATGTAATTCATGTTGTAGTCAACTCTGGTGTGATTTATTTTCTAGGAGTACAGAAAAAAAAGATGCATTGTTCTTAACTTACAGCAATATTATATTAACTTCTTCAAATATAAGTTAAGCTTGAATACACTTCTTTTAGAGAACTATAACCTCTTAAACATGTCGGCCTGTGTTAAAAAAAAGAAAGACTGATACAGAGTGTAGAGTTTTTAACAAAACATGGACTTTAAAGTATTTCTCTACTGAGGTCAAAGGTAAAGCTGCGTGCTTAGTTTGTGGAGAACAGATCGGATTACAATTTGAATCGTCATCACGAGACAAAACACTCGGAGGAATACTAAAACGTGATGGATGCAGAGCGGCACGGACATCTGAGGCTTTATAAGCTGCTAAAGCAACATGCTCAGAAGATGTTGCTTCTCTTTGGATCGACCTCCACATGTGAACAAATGATGAAGTTTAACTAATCCAGATCAGATCCTCTCTCACTGACCATCAGCTTCACATCTCACCTCACACGTTCAGCCGGACTTCAGTTCATCGCTCACTGAACTGAAGAACAGGAAATGAGGTCATTGGACTACAAACAATAGTAATAACAGAACTAATTATCAGAAACATGATCCCTGTCAGTGTTGTACTATTACATATGTATCTTTGTTTGGATCATCCTTCCTGCTGCAGCTCATTTGAACTCCTTTATACTCTGTTGTTTGTGTAGTTAGGAAGTGTTTGAAACATCATAATGTTTACAGTAACTAAAGCTGACAGACATGTAGAGTCCAGAGTTTACCTCTGAGATGTAGTGGAAGTACAAAGTTGAATAAAATGGAAAATTGAATTTGTATTTAAGTACTTTTATTATTCCACCACTGATCATACATTCATACATTCACTCTCACAGCTCATCAGAACCAACAATGTGCTTCAGTCTAATGGTCCCGGTCCCCCCCCCGATCCAACTGATCCAGTGTGACGATGGTTAGAAACAAGAGATCCACAGGAAGTTCACCAGGAGGTCAAAGGTTAAGTTTATTGTCATCTGTGGATTAAATGAGCTCCACCGCGTCAACACAAACGTTACAGTGATGAATGAACGACAACATTTAGGAATTCTTTCATCACTTTTCAAAAACAAAATCAAATCAATTTCTATACAAATAGTAAACGTGATCGTTTGGGTTTAAACAGGAACTCAACCAGCAGCATCGGAAACTGACTGAAAAGTTTAGTTTGGTTTTTTTTATGCAAAAATGCGAAATATTGCTGCTTCATAAGATAATTTACAGCAAACGGAATGTTTTAGGTTTTTTTGGGACGACGAGACATTATGAAGATTCAGATTCGTCTTTTATGTATAAAAAATAAAAAAAAATAAAAAACTGGACAAACGGCCGAGTCACATCGCTTCTCTCCAGATTTCCCGCGTCGACTCTCCGGCACACTGGTGGTACTTCAGCTCCGTGTACCAAGCGAAGCCTTCGCCGCAGACACTGCAGCTGTACTGTTTCTCCACCGTGTGGACGGCCATGTGCGACTGCATGCTGGCCTTGTGAGCGTATTTCTTACCGCAAACCAGGCACGGGAATGGTTTCTCTCTGGTGTGCGTTCTCATGTGGATCTCCAGATGGGACTTGTAGAGACATTTCAGACCACAGACGGAGCAGAAGAAGGCCTTCTCCCCCGTGTGGTACTTCATGTGGTTCTTCAGATTGTAATCGTGGTGGAATCTCTTTCCGCACTCGGTGCAGCTGTACGGTTTTGTGACGGTCAACCTCGTTTTGCTTTCGGGAACTTCGTTACTGTTTAGACTGGACCTCCTGTCGTCTTTCCAAAAATCGCTGTCGTCGCTGTCGGGTTCAAGACACTCTTCTTTGTTGACGGAATGACATCCCATAATACCGTCAGAGATTTCATTATTCTTCAGAGAGTTTAATCCCGACTGAGGTTCTCTGGTCTCCTTCCAAAAATCACTATCGACACTATCATCAGTATCTGGTTCTGGATGTCTATCTGGATCTGAGTTCCTGTCTGGTTCTGGTCCTCTACAGTCCTCTCCATCAGCTTCTGTTTCCATCTGTTCAGTTTGTCTTTGATGAAGCTGTGAGGACTGAGCTTCCTCTTCATCGTCTTCACTCTTCACAGGAGTGAATATGAACTTGATATCAGCCTCCTCCAGACCTTGAAGCTGCTCTCCCTCCTGACTGGTCCAGAGTTCCTCCTGTTCCTCTTTAATGTGTGGGGGCTCTGGGTCCGTGTGCCGGCTCAGTCTTCCTCCTTCTGTGGACTGTTCCCCTCCTGTAGGACTTCTTCTTCTGTGGTGGTTGGTAAATGTTTCATCGCTCTGAGAGACATCATCATGTTTCACAGAGTTTAAACCAGACAGACGTCCACAGCTCTCGTCCCAAAAATCACTGTCGGCACTGTCTTCAGTCTCAGGTTCAGAAGAGTCTCCAGTATCTGGTTCTGGATGTCTATGTGGATCTGA
Source organism: Anarhichas minor (assembly GCF_050575085.1). Lineage (NCBI taxonomy): Eukaryota > Metazoa > Chordata > Actinopteri > Perciformes > Anarhichadidae > Anarhichas > Anarhichas minor. Next base: position 619,720 of record NW_027466499.1, on the reverse strand, counting down.
GTTCCTGTCTGGTTCTGGTCCTCCACAGTCCTCTCCATCACCTTCTGGAGGCTCCGCCTCTCTGTTCTCCTCAGTCCGACTCTGATGAAGCTGTGAGGACCGATGACCAACACACTGATGATATTTCAGCTGATAATGCCAACCGAATCTTTGCTCACAATATCTGCAGCTGTAGACTTTCTCCCTCGAGTGGACTTCCAGATGTTTCTCCAGATGTCGCCTCCAAGCAAATTCTTTCCCACAAACGGTGCAACTGAACTGCGTTTGCCTCGCGTGGATCCTCATATGCTGAACCAAAGACTCGCTGTCACTGCATCCTGTGTTGCACACTGAGCAGCGGAACGGTTTTTCCCCCGAGTGACATGTCATGTGAGAACTTAAGCTCTCACGCTCGGCAAACGTTCTACCGCAAACTGAGCAGCCGAACGGTTTCAGTCCCGTGTGGAGTCTCACGGGAACCTGCAGCTGGTGCTTCGGGTTCAACCCTCCACCGCTCTGAGAGCCGCCGACCGACGTGTCGTCGTCGTCTTGGAGCCGCGAGGACTCGCCGACACACTCGTGACCGACGAGTTGGGACTCCAGAGCGAATCTCTCCTGACAAATGATGCAGCCAAGCGGTTTCTCTCCCGTGTGGACGGACGTGTGTCTTGACAGATGTCCCGCCGTTGCCAATCCTTTTCCGCAAAATAAGCAGCTGAGCGGTTTCTCTCCTGTAGGGGGGTTGTTGTGTGTCAGCAGAGTGAGACTGTCTTCAGATCTTTCGTGACACTCAGACGAGCTGAAAGGTTTCATGTCAGTGTTACATCCTGGATCTCTGACAGAGACCTCCTCACTGTTCAGATGCTTCGGACCTGATTGAGGTCGATCACCTTCAACTCCGTTATCAGTCTTGAGTTCAGTTTCAGCCTCGTCTTCAGAGCAGCTGAAAGGTTTCTTGCTGCTATTAAATCCATCATTTGCAGAGACCTTTTTATTTCTCTGGTACGTGAACCCTGACTGATGTTTCCTGGTCTCTTTCCAAAACTCAACGTCAACACTGTCATCAGGTTCAGAGGACGGTTCAGTCTTGACATCAGTTCCTGGTTGTAAATGTCCAACTGGATCTGAACTGGCTGGTTCTGATCCTTCAAAGTCCTCTTCGTTAAAGCCACTTCCTCTGAACTGTGAGAACTCACCGAGACACTTGTGTTTTTTGATCTGAAAATGCCAGAAGAATCTCCTCCCACAGACGGTGCAGCTGAACGGCTTCACCCCCGAGTGGACCGCCATGTGCTGAGACATGATTCCCCTCTGAGAAAACCGTTTACCGCAAACGGAGCAGCTGAACGGTTTCTCTCCGGTGTGGGTTCTCATGTGTATCTCCAGGTGGGAACTAAACTGACGTTTCTGACCACACACGGAGCAGGTGAACAGTGTCTTTCCTTTGTGCATCCTCATGTGGGTCACCAGCAGGTAGTTGTTGGGAAACGTCATGTCACATTCTGAGCAGCTCAGCGGTTTGTTGTGTTCGTCCCCTCGGGCCCCTAGGAGCCGCGAGTACTCTCCGACACACTTGTGGACTTTGAGCTGCGACGTGGCCCTGAATCTTTTGTTACAAACACTGCAGCTGAACGGTTTTGCTCCTGTGTGCGTCGCCATGTGAGACGTGACCGCTCCTTTGTGGCGAAAGCTTTTACCGCAGAGTGAGCAACTGAACGGTTTCTCCCCCGTGTGGATTCTCAGGTGGTAGTCCAGACCCGCTTTCTGAGTGAACTTTTTACCGCACACGGAGCAGCCGAAGGGTTTCACTCCCGTGTGAGTTCTCATGTGTATATTCAGATTTCCTCTCTGTTTAAATGTTTTGGCGCACACGGAGCAGCGAAACGGTTTTCTTTCAGGATCCGTATAGTCTTCTTCAGGCTCAGATTCAGATGAGTCTGAAGTCTCACTTTCCTGTTCTGGGTGTCTATCTGGATCTGAGTTCCTGCCTGGTTCTGGTCCTCCACAGTCCTCTCCATCACCTTCTGTTTCCATCTGTTCAGTTTGTCTTTGATGAAGCTGTGAGGACTGAGCTTCCTCTTCATCGTCTTCACTCTTCACAGGAGTGAATGAGAACTTGATACCAGCCTCCCCCAGACCTTGAAGCTGCTCTCCCTCCTGACTGGTCCAGAGTTCCTCCTGTTCCTCTTTAATGTGTGGGGGCTCTGGGTCCTCCTGTTCCTCTTTAATGTGTGGGGGCTCTGGGTCCTCCTGGTCCAGACTGGAGCTCCACTCCTGCTGCTCAGGGGGAACCTCTTCTTTAACCACCAACAGCTGCTGGACGTCTGCAGGAAACAGAACATACATTCCTTCAGGTTAAAACTCTACTACAGACTGAAATAATACATTTATAAACAATCATCAGCCTTCAAACCTGAAACTGGACATCCTTGTCTCCAGCTGTGGCTCGGGGGGCTCTTTGAGACTATCTTACTTCTGGAGTGAAACGTCCTCTCTCTGTCTCTTTCTTTCTGCCTCTTTGTCTCTCTCTGTGTCTCTGTCTCTCATTGTAGAACTCTGGTCGTCTCAAACACAATAAAACCCTCACCCTGGACATAAACTGTTTGTGCCCCTCCCATCTGGCAGGAGGCTGGGGTCCATCAGGACCAAGACCTCACGCCACAAAAACAGCTTCTTTCCATCCGCAGTCGGGCGGACTGCTCCCCGGGCGCCTGCATGGGCAGCCCACTGCTCCCTATATACAGGGATGGGTCAAATGCAGAGAATGATTTCCCCACTGTGGGACTAATAAAGGAATGTTTCTTCTTATTATTTTTACACTACTGTTATCCATTCGTTTGTGCACTTTATTTTACATTTCATTTATTTTATATCTCTCTGTAAATTGTAATACGTTTCTACTTGCACTGATTGTTGTTGATTGTTAAATGTTTGCACCTCCCGTCACGCCAAATTCCTTATATGTTCAACATACCATGGCAATAAACGGTTCTGATTCTGACAAGTAAGTTTATCACAACATGTGACCAACAAGCGGAACAGAACATCTGTTTGTGCAGCAGCCGTCGGGTAACGGTAGTGATGTCATCACTGCAGGTAACGGTAGTGATGACATCACTGCAGGTAACGGTAGTGATGTCATCACTGCAGGTAACGGTAGTGATGTCATCACTGCAGGTAACGGTAGTGATGACATCACTGCAGGTAACGGTAGTGATGTCATCACTGCAGGTAACGGTAGTGATGTCATCACTGCAGGTAACGGTAGTGATGTCATACAGAGTTTGATCACAAGAACAGGATCATAAATAAGATCATTGTTGAGCTGAGAATGTTGTAGTTTTAACATTTTAGAACTCAAGAAAGAATGTTTGTTTACATACAAGAAGAGGACAGAGGACAGGAAGACAGAGGAAAGGAAGACAGAGGAAAGGAAGACAGAGGAAAGGAGGACAGGACAGAGGAGAGGAAAGGAGGACAGGAGGACAGAGGGAGGAAAGGAGGACAGAGGAAAGGAGGACAGAGGAGAGGAAAGGAGGACAGAGGACATGAGGACAGAGGAAAGGAGGACAGAAGGCAGAGGACAGAGGGCAGGACACTGACACTATCTGACGTCTGTGTTCTTCATTCTTTCTAAACTTCCCTCATAAATGTGATTTATTTTATTAACATGTTATGTTTTGTTTCCAGTGAATATTAATAACTTCATAAAGACACTTTGAAACTGTTGCTGCTACATTTAAAATATGAATACATTCTGATCCTGTTCTGAATGTATTTACAGTGCCCTCCAGAATCATTGGCACCCTTAGAGAATTTGAGCAAAACAGGCTGTGAAAAAAATTCTTTGCCGTTTATCCTCTTGGTCTTTCACTCAAAATATTCACAAAAATCTTACCTTTTCATTGAAGTAAAATTATTGAAAAAAAAAAATTATGTTGACATTAAATAAATATTTTTCTCCAAAACATGTGTGCCACAATTATTGGCACCCCTAGAACATCTCATGATTAAAATCTAACTGAAGTATAATTCCAGTCATATTTTACATTTTTAAGTTCACCTGTTTGATTAGGAACTCTTAAGTGGTCAACCATGACTTCCTGTTTCACTGGGGTATAAATATGAGGTGACACAGGCCAAATTCCCTTAGTCATTCATCACCATGGGAAAGACCCGAGAGCACAGTGACGATGTGCGACGAAAAGTTGTTGAGCTGCACAAATCAGGAAAAGGATATAAGAAAATCTGTAAACAGTTGAAAATACCCATTTCCACTACCAGGGCAATAATTAAGAAGTTTAAAGAGACGGGAGATGTTAAGAATCAGCCTGGAAGAGGACGTGTGTGTACATTGACCCCACGCACCGTGAGGAGGATGGTTCGACTGGCAAAATAATCTCCAAGGATCACAGCTGGAGAATTGCAGAGGTTAGTTGAGTCTTGGGGTCAGAAAATCTCCTAAACTACCATCAGACACCACCTACATCACCACAAGTTGTTTGGGAGGGTTGCCAGAAAAAAGCCTCTGCTGTCAATCAACAACAAACTAAAGCGCCTACAGTTTGCCAAACGTCACTGGGACTTTCAATGGGACCGGGTTATATGGTCAGATGAGATCAAAATAGAGATTTTTGGCAACAAACATCAAAGGTGGGTTTGGCGTAGACAGAAGATAGCCATACAGAGAAGCACCTCATACCCACTGTGAAGTATGGTGGCGGATCTTTGATGTTGTGGGGCTGTTTTTCTTCCAAAGGCCCTGGACATCTTGTTAGGATGCATGGTATCCTGGACTCCATCAAATACCAGCAGATATTAAATGAAAACCTAACAGCCTCTGCCAGGAAGCTTATAATGGGCCGTGGTTGGACCTTCCAGCAGGACAATGATCCGAAGCACACCTCAAAATCTACACAAAGATGGTCCACCGACCACAGAATAAAGGTTTTGCCATGGCCATCACAGTCCCCCGACCTAAACCCCATAGAAGATCTGTGGGATGAGCTGAAGAGGAGAGTCCACAAGCTCGACCTCGGGATCTGAAGGATCTGGAGAGATTCTGCATGGAGGAATGGTCTCAGATCCAGTGCCATGTGTTCACCAACCTCATCACGCATTATAGGAGAAGACTCAGAGCTGTTATCTTGGCAAAGGGAGGCTGCACAAAATATTAAATGAAGGGTGCCAATAATTGTGGCACATATATTTTTGAGAAAACGATTTGTTTCAGGATAAGAATTTAATGTTTCTTTCAATTATGTTACTTCAGTTAAAGGTTAGATTTTTGTGAATATTTTGAATGAAAGATCATGAGGATAAACAATAAAGACATTTTTTCACAGCCTGTTTTGCTCATTTTTACTAAAGGGTGCCAATAATTCTGAAGGGCACTGTATATCTTTAAATAATACAATAAGATAAGAGTAGTAGTATTGATCGGTTTACACATTGGTCTCAACATACATACATAGAATGTATGTAAACAAATAAACAAGAAAAAATATAAAAACAAGGACATTAAAGACAACAAAGTAGAATAGAGAAACTAAGCATTAACATTGTTTACGTGCTAAGCTATGCTAAATGCTAGCAGAGTTGTGGTGAGGAAGGCTGAGCTAAGCTAGGCTAAATGCTAGCAGAGTTGTGGTGAGGAAGGCTGAGCTAAGCTATGCTAAATGCTAGCAGAGTTGTGGTGAGGAAGGCTGAGTTAAGCTAGGCTAAATGCTAGCAGAGTTGTGGTGAGGAAGGCGGAGCTTCAGCAGCTGAATATGGAAACAATGTGACCGACACCTTCTGGATTAAAAGGTAACAGAAGTACACATTTCACTTCTTCTGAGTGAAGTGAACCAGGAAGTAGACTGAAACTATGTAAACTAAACGGAGAACCAGAGGTCTCTATGTAGAACTCGTTGAACCCAGATACACCATTGATGTCTATGTTTTTATGGACTCAGACTCTAGAACCAAAGCAGAGCTACAGTCATGGAGTCAGTGAGGAGAGAGTTCAATGTTCCACAACGAGCTGAATGCTCATTGGTTACTATTCTTTAGTGGTGAATAACAGCAGCTCGTTACGTCACATGACTCACAACATGAGGAAACATTTGATTTATTTTACTGTTGGTTCTCTTTGCAGAGATGAAATGTTCATCTCTTCTATTTGTTACTAATATACATTAATAAACAATAATAGAAGTAAATTCATCTGTTTGTAATTATGAATCATTACAAATATGAAGTGTTTTAAAAACAATAACAAATAAATCTTTTGATGCATCAAGAAGAATCGATGGTTTCATAATCAGATTAGAATACGTCATTAGAACTAATAATATTTCTAAATCATGTTTAATCAAAGAAAATATTTAAATGAAATATGTCCTAAACCTTTGAATTGTGTGTTTTTACTTTGATAACCAGTAGAAACGATAACAAAGTAAAAATAAATCACTGTTTGTATTCATCTATTTATTACGTTTGGCTCAAAGGAAAGAGAAACATTGATCCCTAAAGATTATTATTATTATTATTATTATTATTATTATTATTATTAATAATAATAATAATAATAATAATAATAATAATAATAATAATAATAGACAGAAACATTGCGTGGCCTCACTTCAAACATCATCTCAGACTCCAGCAGCATTAAAAACTGAATTTGAATCATTCATTCATGAAACCGTATTTGTAGCTTTATTCCACATTCAGTTCCCCCGATTTAAACTCACTGCTGAGGAACACGTCTGGTCGCTGATGAAGACGTCTATCTGGGAATCAAACCTTCGGCTTTGGCTCTGAGGCCGCTTACTGAACAGTGCTCAGCCTCCAGACTCCTGAAACCCTTTCATGGTTTTACTTTCCTCCACTTCCAGTTCACGCAGACTAAAGGTTCTTCACTTCCTGCCCTCCATCGGAATTCCACGCGTCATAATAAAGTCACATGATCTCAAACAAGCTACTAGTTCTTGTTTTAGTATAACCAGCAGCTGGAGTTCAGTGACTGTTGAGCCCACATCCTCAGAGACCTGGACCCATCGTGGTCCAGGATCAAGCTGCACTTAAAGAGCGGACATCAGGACAGAGAGCAGGACTCTGGTGGACCAGAGGAGGAGGACTCTGTGTTTACATCATGAGGACTCTGGTGGACCAGAGGAGGACTCTATTTAAATATTGTAGATTTTCTACTTAAATACAATAAAATACAATGCTAGTACTAGTGCCAGATTAGTACTAGCATTAGTACTAGACCCATTATTAGTACTTGAGTCCATGTACTTCGTTACTTTGCTCCTAATCACAACAATCGATCCTCAACACGCAGTCGAAGCTGTTAGCAGGAGCTAGCAGCTAACAGGCTAACGTTAGCCTGTTAGCAGGAGCTAGCAGCTAACAGGCTAACGTTAGCCTGTTAGCAGGAGCTAGCTGCTAACACGCTAACGTTAGCTTAGCACGGACAAAAATGATCAGTACAGATGTTTCCAGCGGGAGAAAGAAAACCAACCTGCTTCTCTCCGCAGCTCCATGTCGGCCTTTAAAACCACATCCAGCACTTTTCTCCTTTTCATATCCGGATATTGTTGTCTCCAAATGTCCAATCAGAGGTCCGCGAGCCGCCGTTTGAATTCATGTTGAACATCCTGAAATGTGGACATTTTCCACAGATCGAGTGAAAGAAGACCAACGAAAACTACACTGTGTTTGTGTCCTTATTGACACTCAGATGACATGCTAACACAGCCGCATGCTAACTGTGTTCCGATAGAGCGAACAGAGAGACCCGGAAGCACTAGCAACACTTCCGGTACGCTCCTCTGGCCTTCACAATAAAATAGCGTTTTAAACGTCCATTTGATCCGCAGTCCTTTGATAAGATGGGTGGTAGTAGTAGTAGTATCATCATAGTATCAGTAGTAGTTGTAGTAGTAGAATGGAATGGAATGAAGTACATTAGACCCGGAAACACTAACACTACTTCCGCTCCTCTGGCCTTCACAATAAAAGAAGATCAGCGGTGGAATATAACGCAGTACATTAGACACGGAAACACTAACACTACTTCCGCTACGCTCATCTGGCCTTCACAATAAAAGAGCACAAATTACCTTGTTGTTTTTTATGTTTGTGTTTGTGTTAACTGTAAGTTTAAGTTTAATTTATAACTCTTTAAAAGCAAAACGTTATTCACAAAAGTGCTTCACAGACATAAATATAAAAGCTTAAACTTTTCAGCATTCCGACGTAAACGTCCTTCAAGTTTATTTACTGTTTACACTTTTCACCTCTATGTTTATTGTTCAGTAAGGGAGACGAGTCAGAGGCTCAGGACCCAGACCTGGGGGCTCCTGGGGGTCTAGAGGGTCTGAGGGACAGGGCCCAGACCTGGGGGGCTCCTGAGGGTCTGATGAAAGGTGGTTCATCTGAACCCACGTCCTCCTGTCACACAGAACCTCCAGATCCAGAGGAAGAAGAAGCAGCTGATGTTCAGCTGTGTTGTTGTTCCTCACAGTCTGGAACAGAAACCTTTACACACAAATCTCTGATAGATTCATGTTCATCATTTAAACATAAAGATGATGCAGCAACATTTTGACCAGAACTCATTTTAATTCAACGTGTTCAAGCCGAGAGAGATGCTGTTGTGAGGAGGAAGAGGAGGAAGAGCAGAGTCTCTCGTCTGTCTGTCTATGAAGAGTGATCGCTCCAGACATGAACCTCTGTTCTTCAGTAAAGAACCTGGACCCTCAGACACACAGTAAGAGAACTCAGTTTCACCTCTGACTAAGTGTTCTGTTTGTATATTTCATTTTTCTGATCATTCTACTAAAATGTATTTGATAACTAAATGATGCATTGAACAAACTTTCATGAATGAAACTCTTCATCTTCGTATCAGTGACAGCTGTAATGTGATCTAAGAGGACTAATACACACTTTGATCCTCTAAGTATTGACAGTAACAGCAGTTTGTGTATTCAGAGCTACTTTAACGTCTTTGTTGGGATCTATCAGAAGCGTGTTTGGTTATCAGCAAATATGAAAAACTAAATTATTGACATCAATAGAATTATTAATGTCAATAAGTTTATTAACAATGATTAATAATAACAGGGCTCCACCCTGAGATCAGGGACTGTTACAACCCGGCTACAAGGCTACAACATAAGGGAGACAAGACGAGTGATAAAAGTAATAGACATTTATTTAAAGAATACAAACTAAACTCACAACCAACCAATCAATCAATCAATCAATCAATCAATCAATCAATCAATCAATCAATCAATCAATCAACCAATTTATTTATTTATTTTTCAGGGACAATGCACACTAATCAACAGTTGCACTGTAAGTGAGCCAGAGTTAGCCAGAGAGGCTAATTTCCATCTGCTGTCCCCGGCCAGATGTTTCAAGGCAGCCTAAAATAACAAAATCTCAAATTGAAACGGAGTTAAAATTCATAGAGAAACGGACAGCAACGTATAGACAAAACCAATACAAAGCAAAAGAAATGTGTATGACATTAAAGCAGAGCAGACATAACAGGTCAACCAACCAACCAATCAATCAACCAATCAAAACAAATAGGCAGCCGTGTCGGCCAAGGAAGAGGCAGCAGAGAAGAGGGCCCCCATCCTTGTTCAGATGTGGGTTTTTGGGTACATCCCAAGTCTCTTAATTGCATCCCCGTTTCCCTTACTTGGGTCCTTTCCTTGCGTCTTAGTCCCTCCCACCAGGGATGCATGGAGGAAACCATGCGAGGAGAGAGGAAACAAGGAAATATGTTTTAAGAGACATGAGACGTCATTACCACCAATACCAGCCTCTTCTCATGTTATAACAGACTCAGATTAGCTTATAACAAACAGGAAGAGAAGATAAAACCTGAACCTGAACTCAATCAAGGCTTCACTTTAGTTTCTCAACTGACGAACATATTGTGTTCAGCAGCTTAATATTTACACTTTATGTTCATGAATCATGTAAACAGGAGAATAATAAAGCTGACTATCAGTTATCATTAGTTTTATGGAAATTTAAGTTGCCTTGAAATGAAGTTAATTTGTGTCTAATATATCTTTTATTTTTATGTTTTCATTCCGTCTTCACATTATGTTCATTGTCCTTTGTACTTTAGTGCTCTCTTGTATTTAGTTACTCCGGGGAACTTTCATGTTGTGTCGTTTTTGGCGGTCCCTGTGGACTAAAGTGGTAGTGTTCCCGAGCACAAGAGTCCCTTTAGAAAACCTCTCATTTTGTCACGTTCTTGGATTTTGTTTAGTTGGTTTCCTGTTTTATTTTGAAGTTCCCTACCTCTTGTGTCCCGTGTTAACTTCACTTCCTGCCTTTGTATGTTTTCCCTGTCCTGTCGCCGGTCCGGCCGACTGCTGCTCCTGTTCCCACCGAGCCCCAGCTTTCCTCGGCTCCTGACGACACCCAGCTCTACATCCCAAGTGCAACCTCAGATCCACCTCCTTTACATCAAGATGGCGCCGCGGACGGCTGGACATTCTCGTCAAAGGTGCGCTCACCTTAACTCATGCAGTGAAGCCCGTAGGAGAGGGAAATGGGCCGGCGCGCTTGTGCGTCTTCGCTCTCGTGGATTCCGCACACCGCTGCCGGGCATATTTCTCTCAAACGTCCGCTCACTGTGCAACAAACTGGACGAACTTCAGCTACTGGTGGGGAGAGACAGAGACTTTTCTTCATCCTCCGTTGTGTGCTTCACTGAGACCTGGCTCTGTGGATCCATACCGGACTCCACGCTCCAGCTGGCTGGCTTCCAGCTGTTCAGAGCGGACCGCGACACGGAGCTCTCCGGCAAATCGAAGGGTGGAGGAATCTGTTTCTACTCCAACAGTGTCTGGTGTAACGATGTGACAGTGATTCTACAGCACTGTTCTCCTGATCTGGAATTCCATCCGCAGTCGGGCTCATTAACAGAGCCCGGGACCCCCACTCACTCTGTCATCCCCAGGACAAATTCCACCGGTCACTCCCTTGCATCCCTTCTATTACACTCGACACTTTTACACTACACTTATATCTCACTTGTTTATAGTCCTGTTATCTGTTCGTTTGTGCACTTTATTTTATATCTTACTTTATTTTATATCTCTTGTAAATTGTAATATGTTTCTACTTGCACTGATTGTTGTTGATTGTTAAATGTTTGCACCTCCCGTCACACCAAATTCCTTGTATGTTTAACATACCATGGCAATAAACGGTTCTGATTCTGATTCTGATTAACCTCCTTAACCCCGTACTCTGTCCAAGCATCGGACCTGGGGGGACAGTTCAACTGCAGGTCCTTCCTGGTACAATGTGGTCTCCACTTCCAGATGCAAGTGACTACCTTCCTTAACGACCATCATGCTCCATCTCTCAGGCAGAGCCGAGGCCTGGGCCTCTATTCATCAAAAGCATGTCTCCATGCTTCCACTGTGTTTAACGTCACAATGCTATGCATTGTGGGTCATTTCCTCAGGCAAAGTATCCAGAAATGTGGAGATTGATTGATGGATGGATGTCGTGGTATTATTGGTCGGTATTAGCTTCAGTAAGAACACGTCAAAATGAGTTTAACAAGAAGAAAAGATGGATTTTGATATGAAGGTAAATGCATGTGATCTAATCGATGTAACAATGACGTTAACGCTCCACCATGTGTCTCAAGTAAAGAGTCTTTTCTTCCAATCAATGATTGTGATTTCCACATTTAGGAGTTCAACAGATCAATAACAATATCAGCTGATATCTCGATTTCATCCTTATTTGATACGTCGTCATTTTACAGTTTAGAAAAAACAAAGTCAAGATAAAAGTTTTAAAATGTCTTTAAAACAACTTTTCTTCGTTATTGGTTTCCATGTAAACTCTTTCAGTCGTCATGGAAACCCTTATATTTGTTAACAGTTAATAAAACGTGACATTTCTTTCTGTTGCTCAGCAACACAGTAACAACATGTGACGCACACAAAATGTATGGTCACATTTTTGTTATTAGATTCATATTTGAACGAATTTCTGTGATTTGCCTATCATAATTAAACTTCCTTTAGAAGTGTATTTTTATCTATGCCCAGTAGGTGGCACTGGAGCGCTGTCGATCTGCCTCGCGACCAGAGATTTGTAGGTGCGCGTTCAGCGTCTTCTCATAGCTTGAGAGGACACTGAAGCGAGAAGCCACAGCGTTTGCCTGTTTCATTTATTTCCTGTTTTTCTCAGGTTAGTAACATGAAAAGTGCACAAAAGACACATGAATTCAGGACCAATGTGTACGTAACATTTGTATAGAGTATTTTGTGTTTTTATGTAGTTGTTTGATCGCTACTGACTGTTAAGACTGACTGTTGAGTGCTAGCTAAGCTAATAGTAGCCCTGTGTTACATCCCTTGTTTTTATCTGGCTCCTACACAATGAACTTTTTCTTTATGATGAAATGAATCGACTCTTTATGTTCTGTTAGGTCGATCCATACTAAATATGTTAATTAATGTGACTGTAATATGTATATAAGTGTTGTGAATGTTTGTTAGCATTTGTTAGCTGTTCGCTGTACTGGTGACGCACCGCCGCCATTTGGAAGAGTGTCTGTCTCACGTACGCCACAGTGGCTGTGGGCATATTGCCAAAGTGCAGTTAGATGGGGTTTTAGCCCAAGAGACAACAGATATGTTGATCAAACATGTAATAATAGTAGTGTAACCTTTGTTATTTTGTTTATTACAACTTAATGTATTTTTCCTGTGTTTTGAAATGGAGAAACATATACAGAAGACTGTTTTCACTTAAAGAAGTGTAAAAATAAATATAGCTTGAGAGGACACTGAAGCGAGAAGCCACAGCGTTTGCCTGTTTCATTTATTTCCTGTTTTTCTCAGGCACAAAATCTGTGATCAGGCCCATTCATGCTGGGACCTGTAACAGATCTTTGGGGGCTCGTCCGGGATCGGCAGTGAATGGGGATCCGACAACTGCTGATCCAGTGATCCATGAACCGTGGGCCAGAGTGACGACACGTTGCCAGAGCGAGGGGTACTACGAGTGTGCGACTGCCAGGGTGAGGGAACCAGCAGAGTGGGATCCAAGCCAAGAGAGCGCAACTCAACAGTCCCAGGGTGTCGACAACGTGCAGCATGTCTGACAACGAGAGAAAGAGACTTGTTTGGACAGTAAAGAAAGGACTCCACAACCTGACATCTGAAGAGATCTTCGAGCTCACTCAAAGCATTGGACCAGTTGATGAGCTTGAATCAGATAAGTTGGACGAAAATGACGAGGAGAGTTGTTTTGAATATTTGTCTGCTTATATGTCTAGCAACTCCCTATTGACGTTAGAAGATGAGGGTATGTCATGGTTATTGGACCTGAAAGATAAAGTAGATCAGATTATTGAAGACCATAGTGTGACGGCCCAGGGCCATCAGGAAGATTGGAGGCAGCTGGCCAACGCCTTCGCCCTACAAGACCCGCCCCATCCGGAGGAGAGGGGGCTTCTTTTCCCTGACACCTGGTGTGCTACACGCAGTGGTTTAGGGGGAGCAGTGACACCGTCTGGGAGGCTGCGAGAATGCTTTCTTGTTGTGCAATCTGAACGGTCCAGACCTTTTTCTAATAAAGGTGGTTTCTTTAGTTAGCACCGTGCCTGAGTTTTCATTACGTTTTGTTGTGATTTCAGAGTGGGACCATAACAATAGCGAGAGTCCAGAGACTCAACAGTTGAATACTGAGGTGAAGATTAACACACCGACCATGATGCATTTATTGCACACTGACAGAGCTACAGCTAATGAGTATTCTGGATTAATGCTAAATGAAGTGACTGGAGTGAACACTGACACACATGGGGCACACACACAAACTGATACAGCCACTGCTAATATTGATACCAATGAGCTTGATATGCAGAAGTTGCTGTCCAGTTATGAGGAGATTTACAACAAACTCCTCCAGTTAAATGTCCCACTGACCACACACACTGCAGACAAGCAGCTGCCTAGTTTCAGGGACTGTAATCAGCCCAGTAGGCTAAACACAGTCCACTCACCCCCGTGCTTACCTAACTCCAACACCGAGAAACAGCCCACCCAAACCAGTAGGCTACACATTGATCACTCACCTCACTACATACCTCAGTTCGGAACAGAACAGCCCACCCATGCAGGTGAAACTATGATAGCCTTAAGGGATCTCCCACTGCTACAGCGTAGGGAATTTAAAATACATGGAGGGCAGATCGGGGACACTGCATCAGATATGAGCTATAACAGTATCTGCAAACAAGTAGATGAGGGACTGAGGGAGCGACACACAGAGAATGAGATCATCAGAGGAGTCCTGCGTGTAATCAAACCTGGAAACTTCAGAGATATGCTCACAAACAAAGAAGAAATGACTGTCACAGAGCTGAAAAGTTTCCTCCAATCTCATCTTGGTGAGAGGGGCAGCACAGAGCTGTTTCAAGAACTGATGTGTGCAAAACAACATGAACATGAGACACCTCAGCAGTTTTTATACAGGACAATTGGACTAAAGCAGAAGATAATGTTCACATCCAGACAATCTAACTCTGTGGTTAAGTATGATGCATCCACAGTACAGTGTGTGTTCCTTAACACCATCTACCAAGGTCTGGGTGAGAAACATGAGGATGTGAGGCGAGATCTAAAACCTCTTCTGTCTGACTCCACCGTGTCTGATGAATCCCTACTGAGGCAAGTAATCAGAACTACCAATGAAGAAAGTGAAAGGAAGCGCAGACTGGGTCGCAGCTCCATCTGCAAAGTGACTCAGGCTCACAGTACTCATGCTGAACCGGAAAAGACAAACAAAGGTGATAAGAGTACTGAAACTGAAAATAAAGACAAGACAATTCAGAGACTATCGGCTCAGGTAGAGGCCTTAAACCAGATCATAGAGTCACTGAAACAACTTAGAACACCAACTCAGGCACCTGAACAGCCATACTCACCTGTGTATAAGTACCCCACTGACAAAGCTATGTCACAGAAAAAAAAAAGACCTTTTGGATGCCCTCAGTGTGTAGAACACGGTCTACCTAACTGTAGCCACTGTTTCGCTTGTGGAGGTGAAGGTCACCGTGCTGTAGGTTGCCTGAAGAAACCAAAGCCGTCGGGAAACGGGCCTCGGTCATGGAAGAGGGACGATCTGTGACCGCATTCGAGACCAAGTCCCACTGCAATGATGTTCTGGCGTCCAAAACTGACGATGTCAGTTCAGTCATTTCCCCTCAGCTGTCCAACAACACACAGCCAGTCACAGACAAAGTAGCTCCACTCATAGGACGCAGATCCCTGCTAAGATGCAGCATGGCTGGCTATGCTGTCACCGTTCTGTTAGACACTGGAGCAAATGTGAGTATCCTTGATCGTACCTGGAAAGAGAAATACTTACCCTGTCAAGATATTCGACCTCTCAGTGAACTCATTGACAAGGAACTGGATGTGCTAGCCATCACAGGAGACGAAATACCCTACGACGGATGGATTGAGGTAATAGTCAACTTACAAGGCAACAATGACCCAGACCTGTCTATTCGAGTGCCGTTCCTAGTGAGTCGTTTAAAGATAGAAAGGCCATTGATTGGATTTAATGTAATTCAAGAGCTCATCATGGGGCAACAAAGCAGACCCAAAGTCCTGTCTATCCTCACAAATCTCATCGCTGGAGCCATGGAAATTGACAGTGTCAAAGCTGAAGCAATTGTGAGTTTTGTGCAAACCCAAAAGCCAGAGGAAGAATATACTACTGTGAAGGTCGGTCTGAAAGGGGCTATCATCCGTCCTGGAGAAGTTGCCTATGTCAAATGTCAAATCCCAGACAATTTTCATTTCTCTGGCTCATTGGTGTTATTTGAACCCAAATTCAACAGCTTACCTTTAGAGAGACTAGACATGGGTGTGGGGCTGGTGGAAATCCGTCAGTCTGACAGGCCCTATGTTGAAGTGCCTATAGGGAACCACACAGAGCAGGATGTGATACTGCCCAGCAAGACAGTTATTGGCAGTATTGAGCTTGTTGAGGAAATAATAGAAGAAGCAGAGCCAGAGAGTCACAAGAAACATGAAAACCTAGTACATGGTACCGACTCTGCACCAGCCACTCGGTTAAACAATGGCAACTCAATCCCACTGTGGCACCCTCCTGTTGACATAAGCCATCTAACAGAGGAACAACAGAAAGAAGTCAATCAAATGCTGTACGAAGAATCTGGAGCTTTTGCAAAGGACGATGATGACATCGGATGCATCCCCAGTCTCCAAATGAGCATCAACCTTAAGGATGATATTCCTGTCCAGCGAACTCATGTATCTATTCCTAAGCCACTCTACAAGGAGGTCAAGGAATATGTACAGGTTCTGCTTGCTAAGGGATGGATAGTAAAGTCAAAATCACCATATGCTGCTCCAGTGGTCTGTGTTAGAAAGAAAGATGGAACACTCAGACTGTGCATTGACTACAGACTACTCAATCAAAAGACTGTGCCAGACCGACACCCCTTACCTCGCATTCAAGACCTAATTAACACCCTTGGAGGTCACAGCTGGTTCACCATTCTGGACCAAGGAAAGGCCTATCACCAGGGCTACATCGCTGAGGGGTCCCGTCACATGACAGCATTTGTCACACCCTGGGGTCTATATGAATGGGTGAGGATCCCATTTGGCCTCTCAAATGCTCCAGCTGCCTTTCAGAGAAGCATGGAGGAAATGCTTGACAGCCTGCGGGATGAATGCTGTATTCCCTACCTGGACGATGTCCTTTGTTATGGCAAATCCTTTGAAGATCACATTGAGGGGGTAAGGCGGGTCCTGAGAGCTCTGCAGCAGCATGGTGTGAAGCTCAGACCAACAAAATGTGATCTATTCAAGCATGAAGTCAGGTATGTGGGAAGGCTGGTCTCTGCAGAGGGAGTACGGATAGACCCAAAGGACCTGGATGCTGTCTTAGCTTTGAGGGAGAAGACACCCAACACGGTAGGAGATGTCAGGAAGCTACTGGGATTCCTCAGTTATTATCGGACATACATCCAAGACTTCTCCCGCATCGCCAAGCCCATTTATGAATTGCTGCAGGTAAAAGGAAGTACAGCAGAAAACTCAACGAGGATACTGAAGAGAGGGAAAGGTGCCCAGCTCTCATCAAGGTCCCCAGTCCAGTGGACAATAGAGCACCAAGGTATCCTCCACCAGCTCATTAACACGCTTACCAACCCACCTGTACTAGCATATCCTGACTTTGACCTGCCCTTTACCGTACACACTGATGCCTCAGAGCAAGGGTTAGGTGCAGTGCTCTACCAGCGCCAGGAAGGAAGACTGAGAGTCATCGCCTATGGTTCAAGGACTTTGTCTCCGGCTGAGAAGAACTACAGGCTTCACTCTGGCAAGCTTGAGTTCCTCGCTTTGAAATGGGCTGTTTGTGAGAAATTTAGGGACTATCTGTTTTATGCTCCCCACTTCACAATCTACACAGACAATAACCCACTAACATACGTCATGAGCACAGCCAAACTAAACGCCGTTGGTCACAGATGGGTAGGTGAACTTGCAGACTTCCGATTTGATATCAGATACCGACCAGGGAAGAGCAATGTTGATGCTGACACCCTCTCCCGTCTACCACTGGACTTTGACAGGTATGTGACAGAATGCACTGAAGAATTGTCCAAGGAAACTGTATTTGCAACGTGGGAAGGTAGTCAGGCTGCAGAGGAACAAGACATTGCTTATGTGGCCGCTCTCAATCTTGCACAAGACCCAGAGCCTCATGGGATAGGACATCTGCCTACTATTAACCATGATGAGCTGGCCAAGGCTCAGAGAGAAGACCCAGCAATTGGGGCACTAATAAGACTGAAGGAAACAACGAGAGTCTTGTCAAATGAAG
The DNA here is from genome assembly GCF_050575085.1 of Anarhichas minor. Taxonomy (NCBI): domain Eukaryota; kingdom Metazoa; phylum Chordata; class Actinopteri; order Perciformes; family Anarhichadidae; genus Anarhichas; species Anarhichas minor. Next base: position 601,819 of record NW_027466499.1, on the reverse strand, counting down.
ATCGACGAGGAGCGAATGTCATAAACACAAAGAGAGGAACTCTCACTTTTCCCGATGGCCATGTCATCCAGATGTGGCGACAGCCACCCCGGCCTGGCTGTGTCACAACCCACACCATTATCACACTAACAGCTGAGACAACAAACTCTGCTGCTACCAGCAGCATGCCTTCAAACGAGCCACCTACGCCGCCCTCTACCCTGCCAACTGTCGAGCTGCACCCACCTCCAACCACTGTCTGGCCAGCTGCAGGTTCACACACACAGGTGACAAACACCTCCCCACCTGACGACAGCGAAAGGGTCTTTGCAGTGAAGGAGGTCTGGCAGAAAAACTGTGATGGTCTGACTCCGAGTGAACAAAGTCTGCTGTGGCAACTTCTACTTGAGTTCAAGGACTGCTTTTCACTGTCGGAGGACGATGTGGGCGGCACAGATCTCATCCAGCATAACATCGAAACGGGAGATGCACAGCCAATCAGGATGAGACCTCGACGCCTCCCACTGGCCAGGCAGGCTGCGGCAGACAAAGCCCTGCAAGAGATGCGGCGAGCTGGGATCATTGAGCCTTCCACCAGCCCCTGGGCCGCCCCGGTCGTCATGGTCCCCAAAAAGCAGAAGGAGAAGTGGCGTTTCTGTGTGGACTTCAGACCCCTCAACAAAGTGACCAAAAAGGACTCCTACCCCCTGCCACGCATCGACGAGGCCCTTGAAACAGTGGCAGGGTCATCCTGGTACTCCTCTTTGGACCTGCGGAGCGGGTATTGGCAGGTCCCCCTAGGCCCTGAAGCTCGGGCCAAAACTGCCTTCATCACTAATGGGGGTTTGTGGCAGTTTAAAGTCCTTCCGTTTGGCCTCTGCAATGCCCCTGCCACGTTTGAGAGACTAATGGACAGGGTACTCGCTGGTATCCCTCGGCAGGAGTGTGTTGTGTACCTGGACGACATACTGGTGCATGGTGAATCATTCCAGGCGTCTCTCAAGGCCCTGAGGCGGGTGCTGGAGAGGGTGGCAGCAGCAGGTCTAAAACTGCACCCACAGAAATGCTCCTTCATGCAACGAGAGGTCACATTTCTGGGGCACAAGCTTGGGGGCGGTGGTGTCAGCACCATGGATGAGAAAGTGCAGACTGTGAAGGATTGGCCTACCCCCAGCACTGTGCAGGACCTGAAAAGCTTCCTGGGCCTGGCCTCCTACTACAGGAAGTTTGTGAGAGGGTTTTCCTGCATAGCTGCACCTCTGTTCCGCCTGCTACAAAAAGGGGTGGTGTTTGATTGGACAGAGGAGTGCCATGCAGCTTTCACTTCACTGCAGAAAGCCCTTGTGGAAGCCCCAATCCTCTCACCGCCTGACCCCACCCTGCCTTTTATCCTCGACACAGACGCCAGTAATGCAGGCGCAGGGGCTGTGCTGGCCCAAGTGACTCCCGAAGGAGAGAGAGTGGTGGCTTATCACAGCAGACAGTTCAACAAGGCTGAACGTCGCTACTGTGTCACAAGGCGGGAGCTGCTTGCTGTGGTCAGTGCCATTCGACATTTCAAATATTACCTTGGGGGCCTCCATTTCACAGTCAGGACCGACCACTCTGCCTTAGTGTGGCTCATGTCTTTCAGAGAGCCAGAAGGCCAGCTGGCACGCTGGATTGAGGAGCTGCAGGCGTATGATTTCACTGTGGTCCACAGACCAGGGGCACGCCACGGAAACGCAGACGCACTTTCACGCCGTCCCTGCAGCACTGATGGCTGCAGCTACTGTGAGAAAAGAGAGGCGCAGGAAGAAGAGAGGCTGCAACCTGATGTGAAATGTGCTGCAGTGGGACCGGAGGGCACGCCAGCAGGCCACGGACTGACAGCTGTGGACGCAACAGAGTGGGGGTGCAGACAGGAAGAGGATGTCGACATAAGGCCAGTGCTCACTTGGGTGGGAGCCCGGCAGCGACCAGCTTGGGGAGAGGTTGCCTTGTGTTCTCGAGCCACAAAAGGACTCTGGTCAATTTTTCAAGCCCTGCGCCTGCAGGATGGTGTGCTGCAGAGGGGGTGGAAAGTGCCAGCGACGGGAGAGACACAGTGGCAGGTGGTGGTGCCCAGGGCTCTGAGAGAGACAGTGCTCCAGGCGATGCATGGAGCTCCAGGATCTGGTCATTTCGGGGTTACTAAGACCCTCCGCCGCCTCCGCCAGGGGTTTTACTGGGGCCAACATAGGCGGGATGTGGAGGACTACTGCCGCTGCTGTGACAGCTGCACTGCACGGAAAGGCCCTGCGGACAGATCTCATGCCCAGCTCCAACAGTTTCCAGCTGGGTGTCCCATGGAGAGGGTGGGGATTGATGTTCTCGGACCTTTTCCCCACTCAGAGAGGTAACCGTTACATCCTCACTGCCATGGACTATTTTACTAAGTGGCCTGAAGCTTACTGCCTGCCAAACCAGGAGGCGGAGACTATAGTTGATGCTCTGGTGGGGGGGATGTTCAGCAGATTCGGGGCCCCTGAAGTCATCCACACAGACCAGGGCAGAAACTTTGAGTCCCGTGTCTTTGCTGCCATGTGTGACAAACTGGGCTCCCACAAGACCCGCACCACACCCCTTCATCCACAAAGCGATGGACTGGTCGAGAGATTTAACCGCACTCTGGCGCAGCAGCTGGCCATAGTGACAGCTAAACACCAACGTGACTGGGACGACCATGTACCTCTGGTGCTGATGGCTTACAGGTCTGCTGTACAGGACTCCACTTCCTGCTCTCCTGCCCTTCTCATGCTAGGCAGAGAAATTCGGACACCAGCTGAGATGATGGTGGGGAAACCCCCTGACGCACCTGCAGGTCCCCCGGGGCTCGACTATGCTAGGAAACTCCAGGACCGCTTGGAGTCTGCCCACGAGTTTGCGAGGAACCAGCTGCGCAGTGCAGGTGCAAGGCAAAAGAGGAACTACGACGTGCACGTCAGAGGACGACATTTCGAAGTCGAGGAGCTGGTCTGGGTGTATAGCCCACAAAGGAAGAAGGGCAGGTGCCCAAAGCTAGATAGTGAGTGGGTGGGACCCTGCCGAGTCCTGGAGAGACTTGGTGAGGTAGTGTACAGGGTCCAGCTGCCACCACGAGGAAGGAAAGTCGCCCTGCACAGAGACAGGCTGGCCCCCTACCGGGGCACAGCCATCCCACCAGGACAAGAGCTTGGGACACGGGGAACCCTGGACTCTGCCCGGACTACCCCCCAAACCCTTTCCAATAACCCCAGTGTCTCCCCCGGCCCTTCACAGACTGGACTTGGTGTCCTTGGCCCAGCCCTTTCTTCCCTGTCCCCTGCCCATGGGCCCAGCGTCCCCTCGACCCCTTCCCCTTCTCCCCAAGGCCAACGGCGGCCTCAGAGGAACCGAAGGCCCCCTGGCCACCTGAGAGACTTTGTTTGCCCCCTCGGGGGCGAGGGACTTTGTGGGGGGAGGGTAGTGTAACGGACTGAAGACATATAATGTTAACCTGTTATGTTAGGTGTTATGGTGTTTACAGAAAGTGTTCTAAGATGTTATATAAGATTGGTTCTTGCATTTACGGAGGTCAGTGAAGGCCTCATGCCTGGTGGGATGTTGTGTTTTGTGACCTGGACGACGAGAGTTAGTCTATGACCGGGAGCAGATGATTAAAGATGTTACAGAACGTTAACAGTGTTGACTGTTTGTTGGCGTAGGCTACGGCCCACAGTAGCCTGTGTACTGTCCGCAAATAAAGGACCACAAGAAAATAACGTCTCGTAGCTTTCCTGAGTAAGGGTCGCTACAATATGTTAAATTATTGACGCATGATTCATGTGGAGTTCATTAATGTATCGCTCTGTTACAAGTTGTTGGGACAGAGTGAAGCCTCTCTCATGAACAATCTTTGGCTCGGAAGCCGTCCTGCAGAGAGAACAAACCGTCAGGTGACAAACGGGATTTAGGTTCAGAAGTGAGAGCCGATGTGACTTTACCCGGTTAAAGCGACAGCAGTTTCTTTAATAAAACGTCCTCAGCTTTTTGTTCTAACCGGCTTCCTGCAAACAGACACTCGCCGAGTCGTCGTTTTGAAGTCCTAAAATTCAGAACCAGGTCTGAGAAGAGATGTCGAGGCGGTTCAACGCACCTCAGAATGCGTTTTTGGTGTTTGGCCAATTAAAACGTGTTTGAGATGAGCTAGTTAGTGCAGTTTGACACACACACACACACACACACATTATTTAATATGACACATGTTATTATATTATACACACAGACCTCTGTCTCCAGTCTGAATGTGTTTCCGTTGCCAGAATTTGCACCTAAAACGCTGATAAAACTCCAAAACCCCCAAATGATTCATATTGTCACATGACCTCTGTCATAAGGAATCCTCACCTGACGAGTTAGATAAACGAGGCAGATTCACATCAGCGATGACCAACATGATTAAGACAGATTATTAGAGGTCCCCAGGTTACACGAGTCCCCGTGAGAACCGGGTCTAAAACTGGACCCTCTGAGACCAGCAGCCAGTAAACCCAGGTGTAACTGATAAAGTTAACTTTAGTGGGCGACTTAACTGGAACATATTTAATTACACCTGTGACTTTACATTGTAAATGGACCCTTCCAGGATATTTTATTAGAATATTGGTCGATACATATATCAATGTCAAAATGTTTTGAATCCCTTATATTGTTTAAATCCAGTATCTTAGATCACAAGCTGAGAAGCTGAACTCTTTAACCTGACTGACAGCAGCTCAACTGTTGTTGTGTTTGTCGTACTGAGACTTTAAACTGCAGTCATCATCATCACTGACTTCAGTCTCAGGTTCAGAAGAGTCTCCAGTCTCCTCATCAGGACCTGGTTCTGGATGTGAGTGTGCTGGCTGGAGGCTCCATCTCTCTGTTCTCCTCAGTTTGTCTCTGATGAAGCTGTGAGAACCGTCGACCGACACATTTATGTCTCTTGACCTGTCGACGCCAAGCGAACCTTTTGTTACAAACGCTGCAGCCGAACCACTTCTCTCCCGTGTGAGTGATCGCGTGACTCTTCAAGTGTCCCTTGGTCAAAAATCTTTTATCACACACTGAACAACTAAAGGGTTTCTCTCCTGTGTGAGTTATCATGTGTCTCTTCAGGTGTGCTTTTTGCAAATAACTCTTCTCGCAGACAGAGCAGCCGTACGGTTTCTCTCCCGTGTGGATTGTCATGTGTTTCCGTAAACGTCCTCTCCAGGCAAAATATTTCTTACAGACGGAGCAGCTGAATGGTTTCTCTCCCGTGTGAGACCTCATGTGGATCTTCAGGTATCCACTTTCAATGAAAGCTTTACCGCACAGGGAGCAGCCGAACGGTTTCTCTCCTGTGTGGAGTCTCATGTGTTTCTGTAGACACGTACTCCGTGCAAAACACTTTGTACAGACGGAGCAGCCGAACGGTTTCTCTCCCGTGTGAGTTCTCATGTGTCTGTTCAGATCTGCCTTAGTTCCAAATCTTTTCTCACACTCAGAGCAGCCAAATGGTTTCTCTCCAGCACTACATCTGGACTCACTGACAGAAACTTCATTATTATTCAGAGAGTTTAAACCTGACTGAGGTTCTCTGGTCTCCTCCCAGTCCCCATCACTGACTTCAGTCTCAGAAGAGTCTCTTGGATCTGAGTTCCTGCCTGGTTCTGGTCCTCCACAGTCCTCTCCATCAGCTTCTGTTTCCATCTGTTCGGTTTGTCTTTGATGAAGTTGTGAGGACTGAGCTTCCTCTTCATCATCTTCACTCTTCACAGGAGTGAATGTGAACTTGATATCAGCCTCCTCCAGACCTTGAAGCTGCTCTCCCTCCTGACTGGTCCAGAGTTCCTCCTGTTCCTCGTTAATGTGTGGGGGCTCTGGGTCCTCCTGGTCCTCTTTAATGTGGGGGGGCTCTGGGTCCTCCTGGTCCTCTTTAATGTGTGGGGGCTCTGGGTCCTCCTGGTCCTCTTTAATGTGGGGGGGCTCTGGGTCCTCCTGGTCCAGACTGGAGCTCCACTCCTGCTGCTCTTCTTCACCGATGACCACTTTTCGTACATCTGAAGGTAAAACTGAGACACAGACAGACGTTAATATGAATCTTAAAAGCTGCTCTGTTAGTATCGTGTCTCCTCACACGTCCTCAGAATTCTATCTGTCTTAAGATTGATTGGCAGAACCTGGGAAATAATTCTGAAGTGCTTTAAAGATTTTTGGGGGCGTTTTCACCTTTTATGTGACGGATAGCGTACATATAAGTGAGAGAGAAACAGTTGAACCCGTCGCTGAGTAATGGCCGGTATCACCTGGAAACTAAACGCTGTCAAGACACACGTTAGCTGGTTTACTACAACTGTATGAACCCAAAATAAACTATCTTACTGTGATTTAATTACAATAAAGTTATGCAGAAATAATAAACATCATGATTCATGTTTTGTTAATTCTCTCCTGAAGACAACAAGCAAACAACTTTTAAAATACTTGTTTTCTGAATGGAGTCTGGTTCTATCGATGCTATGCTAAGCTAACATTGTAGCATCTCCATCAACACTCAACATAAGTCATCTAGGTTTAAATACATCAGCGTAGTTATTGTTTGTACCATGTGGTTTATATACAAACATTTATACACATAGTTTCTGGTCTCTGTACAAATATGAGGTATATTATATATATATTATATATATAATATATATTATAGAGATAATATATATTATACATATAATATATATTATAGAGATACGATATGTTTATCCTCCATTTATGATTCAACGTCAGTGATGACGCGATGCTCTGGGACTAAATCTGTCACATCGAGCTTCATCAAGTCATTTAGAGAACGGTCGTCACTTAAACTTTGTGTCCATTAGCTTAGCTTAGCTTAGCTTCATCCCTCTGCCTTTGCTCCTCATAAATGAATCCAGTAATAAAAAGGAAGAGACAACAAATAAAACCAGGACATCGTGGACTTCGTTCTGATTCTTTGGTCCTACTGTGGCCCAGAAGGGACAAACTGAACTGTAGACAGACTTCCTGTTTCTAGATGGTTCTGAAACCAGGAAGTAAATGATTATAGATCAGAGTATTGATCAGCTCCTTACTGATGATTTTATTATTCAATGTTTAAACGTTCATTTATTATCATGATGAGCTGCTCCAACTACACACACACAACTACACACACACACACACATAGACACAACTACACGCACACACACGCAGACACACACACAAACACGCATTGACATAAATGTGATTTATTTTATAAACATGTTACGTTTTGTTTCCAGTGAATATTAATAACTTCATAAAAACACTTTGAAACTGTTGCTGCTACATTTAAAATATAAATACATTCTGATCCTGAATTTGTTTTTTTAAATATATATATTTATATATATAAGATTTCATAAATCAGTATTAGTGGTAATATTCTACTTCAGTACACTTCATTGTATTTGTTTATAAAACACAACACTTAGTATTCTGCTGCTGGTTTAATGTGTAATAACACATCATGTATTACGTTATTACACTTTGTGTTCAGAACTGAAGCTGTTGATCGATGATGACGTTTGTGGATTAAAAAGACTCGAGCTGAAGACAGCTAGCTGCGGCTAACCAGCTAACGTTAGCTTAGCATCATTAGAAAGAAAACAAACCTGTTCTTCTTCTCGGCTTCATTTCGTGCAGCAGTTTCCGGTGCCGGTCCGTCTCCGTTCTGTTTACGGAACTAAACTCTGATGGGTTGTTGTTCTGCCGTTATTTAGGTTCAGCTAACGGTTCTCTCTGCTCACGAGAGGCTAACGGAGAAGCTAACCGGCGGAAATACCAATTATCACTTCCGGGGACAGCTTTCAAAATAAAACTGAAGACTTTCTGCCCGACCCGTAATGTTGTGAATCACCTGTGAAGTAGAGACGGGAGAAATAACATCATGTCTACGCAGAAAAAACAACTGTTGGTTAATTATTGGATAAATCTTAGAATCACCCAACTAAAAAAAATAGTATTATAGGCATCAGAATCAGAATCAGAATCAGAATCAGCTTTATTGGCCATGTATGCTTACGCATACATGGAATTTGTCTCCGGTTTCCACTCCGCTCTCAATGTACAAACACCAATTTACAATAAACAAGAAAATATATGTATAAAGAATAAAAAAGGGCAGCAAAAAAGTAGAACGGATGTAGGTATAAACATTTAACAGCTATATACAATATAAGTATAAATATATATCCGAGAGAAAAAGTGTATATATATATATATACACATGTGAACATAAACCTATAGACAATGGCATGAATTGTAAGTGGTGGTAATAGTGCAGTATAACTTATTTATTGTTCATGAGAGTGACGTGTGGAGGCTGAAATCTTCCCCACCGAGAGAAGGCCGGAGAGCACGCTCCACTGTTGTTTTACAGTAGAGTTGCTTCTTAATAAATCTACCATAAACTGGTTTACAATTAAAAAGTATTTAATCCTACTGAAGCTAATACAATTACAGAATGAAGTACACTACTAACAGAATATATAATATATGATCCGCGCGGAAAAGCTATTCACTCGCGACTCAGCCTGGAAACACAGATGTTTCCACGCTGAGAGCCGAGAAGAAAGAGAGTGAATTCCTTTCCAGCACTTCCTCTTACAGTTTGAAATCCCCTCCCTTTTGTCCATCTTAATTCCTATTGGCTAATTTCGGTTGCCTCCTCCTGGCGTCAGGCTTCCGAAAACCCTCGCGCGGGTACAACCTGCAAATGTCTGTCTAGAAGTCTGACTTTCCCTTGGCTATTCTTCACAGTTTAATACATTCAATGACTGTCTTTTATGGCTTAACACTTCTATGATAAACATTCTATATAAAGATAAGGATTTGCAACTTTTGGCAAAAACTTCACAAGTTTCACAAACAGATATAAAGGTGCTACTAAGATACACTTCTAACTACAAATCACTTCTACAATTATGAATCTTCTAATTATGTATTCCAAAACACTTCTAATTATGATTTCTTAATTATGAATCATTAAACACTTCTATTATGATTTCTTAAAACACTTCTAAACCCAAATTTCCTACAGATGGCCAGCAGAAAGAAGCTGTTCCTGTGTCTGGTGGTTTTGGCGTACAGAGCTCTGTAGCGCCTACTAGAGGGGAGGAGGTGAACAGCTTGTGTCCAGGGTGTGAAGGGTCTGCAGTGATCTTTCCAGCCCGTTTCCTGACTCTGGAGGTGAACAAGTCCAGGATGGGGGGCAGGCTGGCACCAATGATCCTCTCTGCAGACTTGACAGTCCGTTGCAGTCTGTTCCTGTCCTGTTTGGTGGCCGATCCGAACCACACAGTGATAGAGGAGCAGAGAACAGACTGGATGATGGTGGAGTAGAACAGGATCAGCAGCTCCTGAGGCAGGTTGAACTTCTTGAGCTGGAGCAGGAAGTACAACCTCTGCTGGGCCTTTTTCCTGATGGTGTTGATGTTGGGAGCCCACTTCAGGTCCTGGGAGATTGTGGATCCCAGAAACTTGAAGTCCTCCACAGCGGACACAGTGCTGTTGAGTATGGTGAGGGGGGGCAGTGTTGGGGGGCTCCTCCTGAAGTCCACTGTCATCTCCACAGTTTTGAGCTTGTTCAGCTCCAGGTTGTTCTGACCACACCAGAGGACCAGCTGTTCAACCTCCCGTCTGTACGCAGACTCGTCACCGTCCCTGATGAGGCCGATGACCGTTGGGTCGTCTGAGAACTTCAGGAGTTTAACAGACGGGTCCTCTGAGGTGCAGTTGTTGGTGTAGAGGGAGAAGAGCAGTGGGGAGAGACCACATCCCTGGGGGGTCCAGTGCTGATAGTCCGGGTGCTGGATGTGATTTTTCCCAGCCTCACCTGCTGCGTCCTGTCAGTCAGGAGGTTAGTGATCCACTGACAGGTGGAGGCTGCACAGTGAGCTGGGAGAGTTTGGGTTGGAGTATTGCTGGGATGATGGTGTTGAACGCTGAGCTGAAGTCCACAAACAGAACCCTTGCATATGACCCTGGGGAGTCGAGGTGTTGCAGCATGTAGTGCAGTCCCATGTTGACTGCATCATCCACCGACCTGTTTGCACGGTAGGCAAACTGCAGGGGGTCCAGCAGGGGCCCTGTGATGTCCTTCAGATGGGTCAACACCAGTTTCTCAAAGGATTTCATGACCACAGACGTCAGGGCGACGGGCCTGTAGTCATTTAATCCTGTGATAGAGGATTTCTTGGGGACCGGGATGATCGTGGAGCGTTTGAAGCAGGAGGGGACTTCACACAGCTCCAGTGATCGGTTGAAGATCTGTGTGAAGATGGGGGCCAACTGGTCAGCACAGACTTTCAGGCACGAGGGGGGGACACCGTCTGGGCCTGGTGCCTTCCAGATCTTCTGTCTGTGGAAGAGCCGACTCACATCCTCTTCACAGATCCTCAGTGCCGGTGGGGGGTCGGTTGGGAGAGGTGAGAAGGAGGCAGGGGGAGTAGGTGGTTGTTTGATGGTGGGGTGTGTGAAAGTGGGCTTATCAAACCTGCAATAGAAAAAAGTCAGGTCGTCAGCCAGTTGGTGATTGTCCTCAGTGTGGGGGGGGGGGGGGGTGGTCTCCTGTAGTTGGTGAGTACATCCAGGCCTCTCCACACTGACGAGGGGTCGGCTGAAAACTTTTCCTCCTTTTCCTTAGCTACCCTGATCTCCCTCATCAGTGTGTTCCTGGTCTGGTTGTACAGGATCCTGTCCCCACTTCTGTAGGCCTCCTCCTTGGCCCGATGAAGCTGCCTGAGTCTTGCAGTAAACCAGGTTTATTGTTGTTGTATGTGCAGAAGGTTTTAGTCGGCACACACATGTCCTCACAAAGACTGATGTATGATGTCACAGTGTCAGTGAGCTCATCCAGGTCTGTAGCAGCAGCCTCACAAACACTCCAATCAATGCAGACAAAGCAGGACTGTAGCTCCAGCTTTGCCTCGTTAGTCCATCTCCTCACAGTCTTCACCACAGGCTTTGCAGATTTTAATTTCTGCCTGTAGGTCGGGAGAAGATGAACCAGACAGTGATCAGAGAGTCCCAGAGCTGCACGAGGGACGGAGTGATATGCATCCTTTATACAGTGGAGCAGTGGTCCAGTGTGTTTTTGTCCCTGGTGCTACACTTAATATGTTGTCTGTATTTAGGCAGTTCTTTGCTGAGGTTTGCTCTGTTGAAGTCCCCAAGAACAATGAGTCTGGGTGTTTGTGCTCCATGTTGTTTGTGCTCAGCGAGGTGTTGAGAACCTCACTCACACAGGCATGAGGATGTAGACACCGACCAGAAGGAATGAGGAGAACTCCCGCGGTGAATAAAAAGGTTTACAGTCTATGAAAAGTGTTTCTAGGTGAGGGCTGCATGATTCCTTTAACACTGTGATTACATTACATTACAGTCATTTAGCAGACGCTTTTATCCAAAGCGACTTACAATTCAGAGTCTATCACATTTCTACACCGTAGGCACAACTACGGGAGCAATTTTGGGGTTAAGTGTCTTGCTCAAGGACACATCGACATGCGACTAGCAGAGCCGGAGCCTAGGATTGAACCGCCGACCCTCTGATTGAAAGGCAGCCCTGCTATCCACTTAGCAGACGTAGACGTAAAGTATCAAAGACGAGTTTTAGATAAAAGATCCAGAGGTGGACATTAAGGTAAGACATAAAACACTGATTTAGTGAGTATACAGATCAACAATACTCTGCTGTAGCAGTTCCTAGTCACAAAACTGAAATATTAAAAGATATTTTTTTGCTGTGTAAACAGTTGAATTGTGTGCCATTGTATGTTGGTGGGTTGACCAACAGAGATCAGACAAAGGGTGGACATTTGCAGTGACTCATGTCGGCATTAATTAATAATAAAAGTAAAGTAATGAAAAACTGAAAGAGCTGCTTCATTTATTCCATATGTTTCTTTGTCTCTCCTCCTTGAACATACATCACACCACAGTGTGTTACAACATGTATGTTATTCTTTAAAAAGTCTATTCAATCATTTAACTTCCTGTCTGTGTTTTTATGAGGAAGTCTGTCATTTCAGTAAGACTTCCGGACTTTTATTTTGAAAGTCAGCAGCGGATGTGCCCGGGAAGCTGTATTGTTCACTGAGGCTAACTTCACAGCAGAGTGTTGTGTTCACAGAGTGTGTGTGAGCTCCATCCGGGTCTCTGTGTGTGGTTGTGAGAACATGTCTAAAGTCCAAATGCTGAGATGTTTAGTCAACCAGCGACTAACTGCGGCTGCTGAAGAGATATTTGGTGTGTTTGAAAGAACGATAGCAGAGTACGAGGAGGAACTCTCTCGTTCAAAAGAGGAGAACGAGCGACAACGGAAACTACTGGACGCTGTTTTCATCCCTCAGCTTCGGTTACACAGAGCAGGTTGGTTCTCTTCACTTCTTCTTAGAACACAGAGTGTTGATGAAGGACAACAAACTGGTTTTAAAGACGAAACACCAAGAAATCTGATTGAAGCTCAATATTTAGTGTCATTAAAAAGCTGGTGAATTTGTGAAATGAGTCCATCTATCTTTCTTCAATAATGATTTTAACTCTGTGTAAATGTTGTAAAAAGTAGAATTATTAACAATCCTCCACCACTGTAATAGTTCCACACATATAACACTAACTACATTAGTGTAGCCTGGTGCTCATCAGAAGATTGAGCTTCTAACATATGAACGTCAGCGCTTTGAATTATTAAAGCCTTCTGATTTGCTCACAGGTGTGATAGAGTGTGTTAGTGTGTTAGTACATTTCTACTGTGATTTAGTCGATGTGCCTTACTCACTAACAGAACTATGTGTGACATATGATTCTGTACTGAGGAGAATGGTAACAGGACCACATGGGGTGTCTCTGTCTTTGCTTTGATAAGTGGGGGTTGCAGTTTAACCAGAGAATGTTTGGGTGTGAAGACTCCCAGGGGTAATCAAGGGTAATAAAGACACATGTATTTGTGGGACAAGGCTCAGAAGAGGAAGGGGTGACTGGAGGGGTTAATGGGGAGCTTGAAACTGCTGATCAGTTGTTGTAATGTAAACCAGATGTTCCCCCCACTGTGTGCTGATGACAGTATGACGGTGAAGCCTTCTCTGCGCAGAGAATAAATACTTTAAAGACAAACTTCTTTCCTCAATGTTTCTTGTTTCAGTGTTCAGTATTATAGGACTCACTCGGTACGATTGAATAGTTTTATTTCCACCACACAGGTCTGTTTCACACAGCTGAAAGAATAAAGATCAGATATTGTCATACGGGCCATAAAACATGTGCAACACATGAATGAAACAGAATCCACATGTAGTTCTAGTCCGACCTGTTGTGGTTTTAAAGCTGTTACTCATTCACACAGTCGGTGGTTTTGTGCAGTGAGCAGTTTAAACCTGTGACTGTGAGCTGGACTATGAAGAACTCTTTTGTGTGACAGTATGTTAGGATCCGTGGCTCTGATTGGTCAGTCGGTGGTGCTTTTATACGAGTGGATCTCTTATCTCGGGGTGCAGCTGTGGAGGAGCAGGTAGTTGGAGCGCTGATCAGAATGTCGGTGGTGCGATCCCCAGCATTGACTTGGGCCTCTGCCGTCGGTGTGTGATTGTGTGCGTGAATGAGTGAATGTTGACGTGACGTGTACAGCGCTTTGAGTGGTCAGAAGACTAGAAAGACGCCACATAAATGCAAGTCCATCCAACATGAATACAGAGTTGAAGTCTCACTCTGACCAGATGTTTAAAGCAATAAACACTCTGAGAGCATTCGTTAGTGCTGAATCAGCAATGGGAGGAGATGGAAAGATGGAAAGATGATGAAATGTGATATTAACAACGATGAGAAAAACATTTTGTTTATCGATAAAGTCTTCTAATCTTCTAATAAACTGACCCGAGGTCACTAAGTGGTTGGACTCTCATGTCATGTCTGAATGACCTACAAGGTTTATGAACCTCCTCTCTTGTTTTACGAGCATCTACATTCCTGAGGCGAAAGACATCCAGCTGCGAATAAAGGGAAACCTGTTTTGATGTAAAGTAACATGTACCTTATTTGATGTGTTATGCTAAGCTAACATATTTTTCATACTATGAAGAGTGCTTTAACATTTGGGTTTTGGACCTTATGCTGACTTCTCTCAAATACTATGACTCCTTGAGATCCACATCTGTGATTAAGTTAGTTTCTATTTCGGTTCATTTAAATTTATATAAATAAAATACTCATGGTAACAAATAAGCCTATCCTTCTATATGAATCATTTGGTAAGATCCTGCCTCATAGGGTTAGCATGTTTAATGGTCGCAGATTTAATAAATAATACTTAAATACTATCAAAATATGTAAAGATTATTAATGATTCAATTGTGATTTGAAAACCAATAAATTACTTTAAAAGAATGATGATATGACATACGACACCATTAGTTTAACTAACAGAATTAGTACATGTTACTTTACATCATATAAGATTAAATTTAAGATGCCGCCCAATTTTGGAAAAATAGGGAAAATGATATGAATTTGATCTCAATCTCAGGGTCGCTACGGAGTTCTTGTCAGGGTGTACAGGGACTTAATATTTCATATACACACAAATCAAATGATCAATTTCTTTATAAATGAAATATCTATTGACTAACTACACAACTAAACTACTAAACAGAAAATATATTAATAAACAATAAAATACACAAGAGTACAATGAATAACGATGAACCAAAAATGAATGAAAAGGATTGCATGTGACCAGAATCAGTGACTCGTATCATTGATTAACGTCTATCAACACATCAACATGTACGTGCAGTACCGTCATCATACAGGAGTTGAGTTTCAGAAGCACCAGGGACGTCTGGGAAGCAACTTTACATTAGTTATAATTTAGATTAAATTCAGATCTTTAAGTCTAAAGCTCATTCATCTGTTTTATTCATATTTCTATACAAGATTATTTTATTGTCTCACTTAAGTATATTTGGCCTAGAAACGTCAAACTCATTTACATCTGTAAATTGTGTTGTTTTCACCTGTTTTTCCTCGTCTCCACCTCTCTCTGAGCGCGATATTAAAAACCAGGAGAAGGAAGGCACTTCTTCAGGTTCTTGCTTGTCATGATGGTTTGATGTCCGATCAGCCTGTGGTTACATAGTCCTGGGTGAGGTTGTGGAGATCAACCTTCAGCTTCAAAGTCCAGAGTCGAAGAGTAGAAGATAGATGTCATTATGTTAGAGAACAATATGTTCATAAATGTATGACTAAATTTAAGGGGGGTTAACATGCCCATGTCATGCCCCACAGAGGCACCAAGAAAGGGGGAGGGGGCTTGGAACTTTCCCCCGGTGTTGTTAGAGTATAAATATTCTCGGTTTTAAAGAATCGGGGCGTTAGTTGGGGAGAAGTCAACCAGGTCTAGGCGCGGGGTTAACCTTTAACTTCTTACAAATCTCCAGACATTTAAAAACAGCCTGCTCACTGAGTTCAGGGTTTTAAAATTATTTTTGATTTTTCTTATATATCTTTTTGTTAATCGATTTTTCTCTGTATTTGGACCAAAAGAATATACTTTGAATTGGACAGAAATAAATAAGTAACAATTTAACTTTTTTCGAGCGACTCTTTTTCTGCGTCTCTTCTGGGAACTCAGACAGAAGAGGTCTCCTCTAAGGGGGGGGGGGTCTCCCAGCCCCAGTGGTAAGTTGAAGGACCTCCAGCACGGCACACGACTGATGCAATCTTATGCATACACACCTACACATACTAACATCCGTTTCTATAGTTAAGAGAGACCCGGGGAAGTCCCACTTCAAGCCGGTCCCAAAGAACGACCGTGAGTTTGAAAGAGCTTTATAACTGTTGGGCTCTGAGCAAGGAAATAAAAATTTTAAGACTTTATAAAACCGACGGCTATCCGAGCGATAGATTATATTATTTAGTATATCAATGTTTGGCGATTCGGAAAAGAAAGCAAACGACCTATCGATTGTGCTTTTGTTGGTGATTTATTACTATTTGGTGCAATTGGCTACCGGTATAAGTTTCTCTTAAGCGAAGGCTATCGAGGCAAATTAGGGGGAATTGTGCGGGAGCCACTCTCCCTCAGGGCAGGTGAGTGAGTCATATAGAGAGAGAACTGATCCTCTGCCTCTCTCCCCCTTCACGCAGTCTCTTGCTGCACCAGGGGCGCTCACAGGGGGCGACCGGACAGAAAGGGCACGAGACCCGTGGATCCGTGGTCACCCCGGCGGTAGCTCGGGTCTGCCCGTCACCGGCGAGGTTCTCTCAGTTCGCGCACACACTACTGAGGGATCCTCGTTTCACTTTTGTTCGTTTCAAACAGAAGGCCTCTTATTTTATTAATTTTTTTTTTTTTTAATTAAGAAAGCGTGAGGGGGCACCGCACGCTACACAGCTGATGGAGAGAACTGTGGAGGACCAGAACCAGCCTGGAACTCAGATCCACTCAGACCCATTCATATTATATTTGGTGGACTAACTATCGGGTCCTTGACAGCGAGACCTTTCTCTGGCTTATTACAAACAGAAAATAAAGGTACAAGAGGGAAGTCTTAACCATCGGTTTGGTGCCCCCCTAAGGTTTAGGTAAGGGAGGGAAGACCAGTCCATCATAAGACGAGCTCCAGCTCTGCTTACGCTAGAAGGGATCCTCCCCTTCAGGTTCAGGTACGCTGCGTCGCCAAGGCCCGGCACTGCCGACGTGGAGAGACTCCAAGAGAGAGCCCTGCTTCTTCAAGTGGCGGCTGCTCTTTGCTTTCCAGGCGCAAAGGTAACTGACATCCTGGAAAAGTTCCCCAGCATCTTGGCTAAACACCCACTTGCCCAGGACGTGGTCGTGCATGTGGGATGCAATCACATTTCCAGCCAGTCCTCTGAATTACTGAAACAGGATTTCAGCATTCTCCTGGACTCCCTTGAGGTCCATGTTAAACGGGTCTTTATCAGTGGACCCCTCCCCCCACACAACCGCGGCGTGGGTCGGTTCAGCCGCTTGCTGAGTCTACATACGTGGCTGAAGTCAACCTGCACAGCCGAAACGTGGCTTTTATTGATCATTTTAATCTTTTCTGGAAACGTCCTGATGGCGTCCACCCAACTGGCTCGGGGTCACGCACTCTATCTGACAATATTTTCTACTCCATCTTGACTTCACCATCACATTGACTACCCCACATCTCATTTCCTCACCTGGTAGCCTGTCAACACAAGCACTCCCCTCCCTCCCCTACAAGCAACACTAGCTCCCCCTGGCGGCTTGGTGGGTCTCCTACAACTCTCTCCCTCCCTAGTCTCCACCTTAACTTCCACTTCCCGACCCATGAACATTCCTGTCAGAATCACAGACTCGTGCCCTACTTATGGTCGGGTTCACCCTGTTGCAGTGACTTTCTGACCTCTATTATCAAGCTAGATAAAGTGCTAATGGTTGGTGATTTTAATCTGCATATTAATGATACCACAGATAGTATAGCCACTGAGTTTCTGGTGCCACTCACAGGGGTGGTCACACCTTGGACCTTGTGTTCTCTCTGAGTCTAGATATTGATCATGTCCGTTGTGAGGACCTACTGATCAGTGACCATAAATGTATTTTCTATGATCTTTCCGTAAATGCTGACCCCTTGTGTCTGAAACGAACATTCCACTCCCGCATTATTACTCAGGGTACAGCTGATCAGTTCTCAATGCACTCCTGCTGTGATATCAATACAAATCTCAATGATGTTGAATTTTTAATGCAGTCGTTTATTGAACATTGCACTAATAGCTATTATGTCTGGTATTCAGCCTGGGATCTCTTCATCTACATGTAGCTCCTCTTATTCTCCTGCTGTTCTGGACTCTTTCCAGCCTATCAGCCTTCAACACATGATGGACTTAATTAAGAAAACAAAGCCACCATCTTGTCCTCTGGATATTATACCATCCTCTCTATTTTTAGAAAGTTCTGCCAATTACTGGCCCTGCAGTAACATCTATTGTTAATTCCTCATTGTCTACAGGAATTGTCCCGTCCTATTTTAAGCATGCCACTATCCAGCCTATATTAAAGAAACCCAACTTAGATCCAGCATTGCCCATGAACTACAGGCCCATATCAAAACTGCCTTTCCTTTCCAAAATCTTAGAGAAAGTGGTGAACAACCAACTAACTGCTGCACTGGAGAGGCACAACATGTACGACAAGTTCCAGTCTGGGTTTCTTAAGCAACACTCTACTGAAACCGCTCTCCTGAGGGATTCTAATGCAGGTGACTGCTCTGTGTTAGTACTTCTGGACCTCAGTTCTGCGTTCGACACTGTAGACCATAACATCCTGATTAAGAGGCTACGTGACTGGGTTGGCATATGTGGCATAGCGTTAGACTGGTTCACGTCTTACCTCGCTGACAGAAGTTTTAATGTCTCTGTGGGTGATTTTGTGTCTGTCACCTCTCCACTGTCTTGTGGCGTACCGCAGGGCTCGGTTCTGGGGCCTCTGTTATTTTCCCTTTACTTGTTGCCTTTGGGACCGATTATAAAAAGTCATAATGTGTCCTATCATTTATATGCAGATGATATCCAACTCCATCTGTCATTCAAACCCAGCGAGGCCTTCACATTAACTAGGCTCCTGGACTGTGTCAATGCCATCAGAGACTGGATGGCGGAAAACTGTTTACAACTCAACGACACTAAGACGGAGGTTCTAGTTATTGCACCAGATGAAGTTGTCCGTATGATCAAGCAGAGTATTGGTCCACTCGCCACTGCTGCCCATTGCAACCTGCGTAATCTAGGGCTAATATTTGATCGATCCATGTCGTTTGACTCCCATGTTAAGCAGCTGTCCAGATCCTGTTTCTTCCACCTAAGAAATATCAGTAAAGTAAGTGAGATCTTTATTATGAACAGCTGATTTAGAGATGATCATACACGCCTTTATCTCTTCACGCATTGATTACTGTAACACACTTTTCTCGTCACTCAGTGTATCTGCTCTTAACCGTTTGCAGGTCATCTAGAATGCTGCCGCCAGATTACTCACTAGGACAAATCGACGGTCTCACATCACCCCCGTACTCCGATCTATTCACTGGCTCCCTGTAGCATTTAGGATCCACTTTAAAGTTCTCACTCTCACTTACTGTTAAAAACTTTGTGACTTTATGAATGAATCTTACTTACTTACTTCCTCACAAAGAGTGTCACACAAGAGTGAAACAGCAGAAAGCCTTTCTCACTCGGGGGACCACCCTCTCTGTGACGCCTCCATGTTTCTACAACAGGATGGAATATCTTCCTCAAATTAGGCTGCTGTCCCCCAAATTCATCAAGTTCCCCTCGATGGAGGAATAAAGGATCTATAACATTATATATCTATGTTGAAACAAGTGTTTTAACATGTCATGTTTTGTTCACTTCTTTGTTTCACTTGATGATTGTATTTTGTTTTTCTGGTGATGAGTTGATGTTTTGATGGATTGATCTGATTTGATAATGTGATGTACTTTTATAGACTTTACATATTCTGTATATTGATCTGTTTGGAACAAATGTACAACGTAGAAAAGTGAATCTCCTCTCCTCCACTGCCCCTTTCTCTCTTCTCTATATATTCATGACTGTCTATTGAAATGTGGTGAGATACAAGGAGCCCTCTATGTACAGATGTCCACCGGTGACAGCACTCATGTTAACATTAAACTGTCTGATAAAAACATGAACTTTAACTTTACTTTAACAGATAAATGTTAGATTTACACTCCGAGACCAAAACTTGTATTTTCTGTTTGAAACTAAAAGGAAATGGAAACAAACTACCGTCATCTTTTGAATGTTTCTGTTTTATCAGAGATCTGAAAATATAATAAAATATTTGTCTTTCTTCAAACTGAGTTGGTTAAATAAGTAAAAAGCAGCGAGTGTTTCCCAAACTGAAAGGACTTAATAAAGGAAAGTAAAGAACTGAAAGAGCTGCTTCATTTATTCCATATGTTTCTTTGTCTCTCCTCCTTGAACATACATCACACCACAGTGTGTTACAACATGTATGTTATTCTTTAAAAAGTCTATTCAATCATTTAACTTCCTGTCTGTGTTTTTATGAGGAAGTGTCATTTCAGTAAGACTTCCGGACTTTTATTTTGAAAGTCAGCAGCGGATGTGCCCGGGAAGCTGTATTGTTCACTGAGGCTAACTTCACAGCAGAGTGTTGTGTTCACAGAGTGTGTGTGAGCTCCATCCGGGTCTCTGTGTGTGGTTGTGAGAACATGTCTAAAGTCCAAATGCTGAGATGTTTAGTCAACCAGCGACTAACTGCGGCTGCTGAAGAGATATTTGGTGTGTTTGAAAGAACGATAGCAGAGTACGAGGAGGAACTCTCTCGTTCAAAAGAGGAGAACGAGCGACAACGGAAACTACTGGACGCTGTTTTCATCCCTCAGCTTCGGTTACACAGAGCAGGTTGGTTCTCTTCACTTCTTCTTGTTCTCTCTGTTTAAACTGACGTCACATCAGCCTCCAGTACAACAGGAGAGCGGCTCTATTCTACACTTTACGGTAACTGAACGCTGTTGAAACGGTTAAATGTTTGTTTGTGACGTCACTTCGCTTCTGTTACAGTAACAAGAAACTGTTTATCAAGTCTGTTACACAAAGGTGCATAACAATAAACAATAAACAGTGTAATATGAGACATTATTTAAAAAATAGAAAAATATTTAAATTTACAATAAAATATGTTAAACAAACAAACTAAGAGTACGTTAAAACAAGTATATTATTAAAGTGGCAAGTGTATTTTAATAGAGTGTAACAGTAACAAAATGTCCTGAGGATGTCACAGTCTGACTCAGTGGGGGTCCTGGTCTTCATGATGAACCCATGAAGACCAGGGAGGTGTTGAAGATGTCTGAAGAAACTGGGCCGGCTGCTTTGTGGGGGTTCTGACTTTTATGCAGCCTGTTAACATCTCTCAATAATAGAGAGTCATCACTGAGATGGGGGGGGGGGGGGGGCACTGGGATGCGTGTTTGAGAGACGTGGGCCTCTGCTGGGCTGGGGGAGGGGGACCTGGTGGTCTGAGGCTGGTTGATGGAACCGTGGGGGGGTGGGGTCAGGAATGTCCCATTGTCTTTCAAATCTACAGTAGAAGTTGTTCAGCTCGTCTGCCAGGCATTGTTCATTCATGGGGGGGGTTTAGGCTTGTAGGTTATCTGTCTGAGGCCTCCAGACAGAAGCAGAGTCATTGGCTGAGAGCTGATGTTGCAGTTTCTCAGAGTTCAGTCGTTGAGCGTTCCTCACCGCCTTACTAAACCTGTTCTTTGACTCTTTGTACAAGTCCTTGTCCTCACTCCTGAATGCCTGATCCTTGTGCAGCCTTAGCTGTCTGAGTTCTGCTGTGAACCAGGGTTTGTCGTTGTTGTAACTCACCTGGTGCTTGATGGAACACAGCTGTCCTCACAGAAGCTGATGTATGATGTCACAGCCTCTGTGTACTCATCCAGACTGTTGGTAGCAGTCCTGAAGACATCCCAGTCTGTGCAGTCCAAGCACGCCCGAAGATCCTCCAGAGCCTCTTGAATTTCCTCACCACAGGTTTAGAGCTTTAGTTTCTGCCTGTAAGCAGGAATCAGATGGACCATGACGTGGTCCGAGTGTCCCAGTGCAGCACGGGGGACGGCGTGATAGGCCCCGCTGATTGTGGTGTAGCAGTGATCTAATGTTCTCCTCTCTGGTTGGACATTTAATAACCTGTCTGTATTTGGGGAGTTCATGGCTCAGCTTACCTTTGTTAAAGTCACCAAGGACAATAACTGAAGAATCCGGGTCTGTCTGCTCCACAGACACAGTAACTGGTTGGTGAGCGTGCCGCGAGTCGTTAGAGCTCAAAATTTAGCAGCCATCTTCTCGCCTCTCCATCGAAAGTTGAGAGATTGTTCTCTTTTCTGTTCAGTACAGTGTTCATATCGACCTGTCCCGTTATCAAACCAATGAATACGCTCACTGTTACATCACTAGTTGGTATGTAGTCACAGTTTCCCTCAATGTGTGTTTCCTGTTTCCTGCAGATGTCCAGCAGCTGATGGTGGTTAAAGAAGATGTTCCCCCTGAACAGCAGGAGTGGAGCTCCAGTCTGGACCAGGAGGACCCAGAGCCCCCACACATTAAAGAGGACCAGGAGGACCCAGAGCCCCCACAAATTAAAGAGGACCAGGAGGACCCAGAGCCCCCACACATTAAAGAGGACCAGGAGGACCCAGAGCCCCCACACATTAAAGAGGACCAGGAGGACCCAGAGCCCCCACACATTATAGAGGAACAGGAGGAACTCTGGACCAGTCAGGAGGGAGAGCAGCTTCAAGGTCTGGAGGAGGCTGATATCAAGTTCTCATTCACTCCTGTGAAGAGTGAAGATGATGAAGATGAAGCTCAGTCCTCACAGCTTCATCAAAGACAAACTGAACAGATGGAAACAGAAGCTGATGGAGACAGAAGCTGATGGAGAGGACTGTGGAGGACCAGAACCAGACAGGAACTCAGATCCAGATAGACATCCAGAACCAGATACTGATGAGGAGACTGGAGACTCTTCTGATACTGATGACAGTGGTGATTGGAAGGAGACCAGAGAACCTCAGTCAGGTTTAAACTCTGTGAATAATGATGAAGTTCCTGTCAGTGATTCAAGATGTAGTGATGGAGAGAAACCATTTAGCTGGTCTGAGTGTGGGAAAAGATTTACATCGAAGACAAATCTGAAGATACACATGGTAGCGCATACAGGAGAAAAACCTTTCAGCAGCTCAGTGTGTAAGAAATCCTTTAAACGAAAGTGCAGCGTACAGAAACACATGAGAATCCACACAGGAGAGAAACCTTTCAGTTGGCCAGTTTGTGGTAAAAATTTCAAAATAAAAGCAAGTGTGACACACCACACAGGAGAGAAACAAGTCAGTTGCGGTGTTTGTAACCAAACATTTGCCTTGTCGTCTACAGTTCAAAACACATAAATGTGTCAGTCGTCAGTCCTCACAGCTCCATCAAACTCAGACTGAACAGATGGAAACAGAAGGTGATGGAGAGGACTGCAGAGGACCAGAACCAGACAGGAACTCAGATCCAGATAGACACCCAGAACCAGATACTGATGAGGAGACTGGAGACTCTTCTGAACCTGAGACTGATGACAGTGATGACTGGAACGAGACCAGAGAACCTCAGTCAGGTTTTAAAGGCTGACAAATGAAGTAATTCCCTGTCAAAAACGCAAACTTCATTTCAACGGCCATATACATCCAGGTACCTACATTAGATTTGACCTCTGTATCTAACCACTCCAAGCATTAGGAGCGGTTGCTGCTGTGAAGAGCAACTTGGGGTTCAGTGTCTCGGTCAAGGACATGCCGTGGATTAAAACGCCAACCTTGAGATTAAAGGACGACCCGCTCTAACCACTGAGATACAGTTAGTTTTGAGGTTTCGGGATTCAGTACTGGTGAGAAACCATGAAACTGAGTGTGGGAAAATGATTTGTCTGCCAGACACATCTGAAGATACATATGAGAATTCAGTTGCAAAGTTTGTAATAATAGATAAACTTTTTTATTTTTGTTGTGCCTTGTTGGACACACAGACTCATTGTCTTGGTCTCGGCTATTGTCATTTAGTGAAGTCATTGCTGGCTGCTTGTACACTTGTACAGAAACTTTGCTGATCCTACCAACACAGCGTTTCTAAACAGTTCCACACGGCCACTGCCCCAACGCAATTCGGGCAGCCACGGAAAAAAAAAAGTCGTAGTTATTGAATGTAACCAAGTTCTATGAGTGACATTTAGCTTCATGATCAGAGAAAATGTTTGCATCAAGTTTACACTTCTGTCCACGGTCTCTTCTTTTCTTTCTGTCTGAGCTCAATGTATTCGAACACAATAGATTCTGCATCACAAGGAATAATGGATGAATACATATGATGATAAAAGGATTGAAAAATGTGCTACTTGTGCACACAAGACACATAGAGCCTGCCTGTATCCCAGGAAGAAAGGGTGAAACACTAGTTCTGACACTAAGTTTGAACTTGAATGGTTGTTTTAGGAGCCTCATTACTTTCTGTATCCGTGCTGTTTGCATTATCATAATGTCAATAAATAAATTCAAAATGGAAATGTCCCGGCTTGTGTGCATGTTGGTGTTGGTCCCGGGGTAGAAACGTCAAATTTCAAGGTACATTAATGAATTTAATGTTTAGACTGTAAAGGTCCTCAAACTTAAATTCTATGCATTGATTAGTTTGATATATATTGTTTATGTATGTTATAATATAGTTTATAGATTATCTCTGTCCAGCCTAACTTCTTCATCACTATATTGGAAAACAACGACTGCCTATAATGGTCTGGAACAGGACTAGATTTGCTCTGGACTTGGTCTTGGACTTGGTCTTGGACTCGGTCTTGGACTCGGTCTTGGACGTGATTAAGTTGGTCTTGACGAAACTGGGACGAGTAAAGAAACAAAGCGGAGCCCCAGCTTGTTATTCCAGCTGCTTTCAAGATGCCCGCAGACATAGAAGCAGACTGGAATGAAACAATGAGAGAAGTTTATGACACTTACGTCGGCGTACAGCCAAGAGGGAACTAAACAGTGAAACTCCTCCTCATACACGTATTTTTCATTATTCTATTATTCTATTATTCTATTTTGGTATATTCCATTTCACAACTTTGGAGATACTTTCCGGTTTGTTCAGTGTTTGAATAATGTGACACAGACGTGTTTGAAATGTTCCTTATTTCTATAATGAAAAATATACCAAAATCACTGAACACATCACTGGTCTCCTGGTTATACTACACTTATCCAGGAGGAGACCATTGATGTGTATGATATTTATTAAGTTTATTAAATGATTAAATGAATTAAATACACACTAGAGAATACCTCAGATCTTCTGTTAAATGAAACACTTCATTCAAAAATATTGAATATTTTATTAAAAAACAAAAACAAGTTTTGTCATTGTGTGGCTCACACATGATTCATACGATCTGATTCTTGTTAAGATGGAATAAAATAAAACGTTTCATCACATGTTCCAAACAATGAACAGAATAAACATCTGCCGGGTCCCCTTACAGCAACCATCACAAGTGTTAGTGACCCTAACAGAACAGAACATGGAACTCCAGTTCCTCCAGCTGTCTTCAGAGCAAAACCTCCTGGTGTTTAATACTGAATGAGAGGAAATGTTTGATGTGAGACGTTGACAGGTTCAATTATCCATTAAGAAAAAATAAATAGAGATTGTAGTTTGTATTGATGTTGTGAAAGACACAAGGTTTATTTTGGAACTTTAAAATAAAGGTCCCAATGTTCTGTGTCTGTATAAATGTGTTTATGTTCATGTGTGTGTGTGTGTGTGTGTGAGAGAGCACATCTGTTTGTTTGTTTGCACGTATGCACACATGTATTTATATATGTTTACTCATCTTGTTTTACCACTTAACTAATTTATTATTTTACTATTATTGAAATGTTCTGTCAAAAGTGATCTTTTTATTGTCCTTTAAAGCACGTTACAGCATCTGTTATCTAATTAAGTTCATTATTATTATTATTATTATTATTATACAACAATTAAAAACAGAAATCAAACTATCTATTGAATCTTTACACGGAGTGAAGAAGAAGAAATGTGTGAAACCTTAGATATTTGTCTTTGATGTTGGTATTGATTCATGTTCCCTCTACGTCTGTACTTCTGTCTGTTTTCTACACTTGTACATTAAACATGAAACAATAATATAATGAATAACAATACTGACACCAGCTTCAATATTACGTCTTTAATATAAAGTACCACAACATTACGGGTCGGGCAGAAAGTCTTCAGTTTTATTTTGAAAGCTGTCCCCGGAAGTGATAGTTGGTATTTCCGCCGGTTAGCTTCTCCGTTAGCCTCTCCGTTAGCCTCTCGTGAGCAGAGAGAACCGTTAGCTGAACCTAAATAACGGCAGAACAACAACCCGTCAGAGTTTAGTTCCGTAAACAGAACGGAGACGGACCGGCACCGGAAACTGCTGCACGAAATGAAACCTAGAAGAAGAACAGGTTTGTTTTCTCTCTAATGATGCTAAGCTAACGTTAGCTGGTTAGCCGCAGCTAGCTGTCTTCAGCTCGAGTCTTTACTGAGTGTTTGTTTATTAGAACCAGTATTAGAAAGTACACAAGTACATTTACTCAAGTACTCTACCGGAGTACTGCTTACAGGTACTTGTACTTTATTTTCTTCTTCTTTACACTTTTAACTGCACTGACGTCATCGATCAACAGCTTTAGTTACTTCACAGATTCAGAGTATTAATCCACTAATAAATGAAGTATTATTAAATATTAAACCAGCAGCAGTACATAAAGTCATTAAAATAAGCTCCATCTTTAAAGTAACAATTATATATATTAGTCTGCGTAGTGATCGCGTTTACTTCAGGTAGTATTGTTCTTTTACTATAACAGAGTATTTCTACACTGTGGTATTAATACTTCTACTGAGGTAGAAGATCAGAGTACTCAGATGAACTGAATCTCTTTAATGCACCATGAAAATGATTGAATGAAGCTGCTTTCAATAGAATAATAGTTTGAATTAATATCAATATGTTAAAAGCGTAAATTAATGTATTGTTATTCTATTGTATATATTGTGCATTTTTTAATACTTAATATTTTTGGTTACTCTGTTACTTTGCTTACTTGGTGTGTCTTGCTGCTGTAACACACATTTCCCCCTGAGGATGAATAAAGTACATATCTATCTATCTTATATATGTATTATATATTTATTATGGGCGGTTTAATGGAGTATCTTATTGGGTCAATACCTCTTATCTCATCTTCTCCATTAATGCTTTAATATTTTAGTTTTTATCTTAAATTAATGCAGAAAAGTAAAAGTAAGCAGATCAATATAAATGATATTGTGTTATAATTATTGAAGCATTAATGTGTTGATCACTTTAAAGACGGAGCTCATTTTAATGACTTCATGCTGCTAGTATAATCTGTAATACTTCATCATTTATTAGATTATATTTAGTGTTAATAATCTGAATCTGAAGTAACTAAAGCTGTCAGATAAATGTAGTCGCGTACGTTAATATTGTGAAGTACTTGCATTCAAATGTACTTAGTTACTTAATATATTAATTACTTAATAAACCTTAATAAAGATGATGTAATGTTACAGCAGGACGGACGGAGAACATTTTTATTCCGTTTTATTTTGTAGGATTCTCACGATTACTACATTTAAAGGATGATATTTTGGGTTAAACTATATTATTGTAATTTTAAGACTAGAGATGTCCTGATCAAGTTTTGCTGCCAAACTCATTCTTGTTGTTGTTGTTGTTGTTTAGTTAGCAGCTGGTAAACAAGGATCCAGACTAACTCTCTTCTCCAACGTCCTGAGAAATAATTTCAATCGTCTCAAACTCAAATGTTCTGCTTTCATTGTGTAGTGATCTGTAGCGGTTACTTTAGAATACTTTACAGTATTTTTATTGATTTTAATGAAGCATAATCAGATGTTTAGAGCTCGTTCAACAGTTCATTATTCTCTCTCCAAAATCTATTTTCTGTTGCTGTGAAAACATCTGTTTTTCATCTAATATACATTTTACAAGAATACATTTGAACTCGATATACTGTACATCGTGATAGCGTTATAGTTTACCTTCGGCCAACGCTCAATTTACTGATTGGAGCTTGAACGCATCGTATTGTGACTCGATACATTAGTTACCTGGACTCGACCAATCGATCGGGACATCCTATTCAAGACCCTTTCACACCACAGATATGATATAATAGCAATACTTTAAAGAGAGAGTGCGACAAAATATGAGAAAATTCAACAACGATATAAAACATGAATGAAATGGGCTCTGAGATAGAAGGACATGTGGTACCGGAGTAAAGAGAGCAACAGGATATCCTGACGAGCACTTTCTCACTTGTTGGGACATCGGTAAGTTAAAGTAACGCTCTCCTCTCTCATTCGCCTCGAACCCAGAATGTTCCCACTCTGGAGCTGTGGGCCATCAGTCCATAACGTTAGCGATGTGGGAGAGGGAGTCCGAGTATCTCTGGGTTTAACTTTAACTTCTGTCGATCTCCATCTACAGATTTGATCTAGTTACTGTAGTCAGCTGCTGGCTTCGCCGTGAGTGATGTGTTGATTCCCCGTATTAATTCATATATATTGATCTTTTTATGAATAGAGACAATTAGTATTAATATTGACAATTCTCTTTGATGATTGTGCCGTAGCACAGAAAGCTACTCCACAAAGCTCTGTTTATCGCAGCGTGAGCCTCCGAACTCCCAGCATGCACAGCAGGGTCTATACTCAACGCGCTGTTTGTTGTGTTATTGTCCTAAACACCAGAGGACGAACAAACAAAAGAGAACTGAGAGTAACAGAGAGATATGAACATAGACTGTAGATGTAACCGACAACTGATGAGGAGGGATTATAGTTATCTGTAAACTCAAATCTCATATTCATAAACTACTTTATTATTTTATACAAACCCTGTAAAGAAAGAAGTAAAGTATTACATTTATTATGAAGAAACAAAGGTTGAACATCCTGTAAACTATTTGATTTGGCTGCTACATTTTTAATACTTCGTGTTTCTAAAACATCTAAAAATGAATTGTTCTTCTTTGTAGAAGTCCTCTGACATGTAAATAGAGTTTCTATCAGTGAACTTACTGTGAGTCATGCGATCACACTCCAAGTTACAAAAGTTGAGCTACGGCGAGTATAAACTGAGCTTAAGGCTAGTGTACTGCTCAACATCATGCCATGCATAACGTTATGGGGAACCCCGATGTCGTGTCAAAGCAGCCCTAGTTAAAGGAGGTAGAATCCCCTAAGAGCTCAAAACGCCTCTACAGAGTTCAGACCGCTAATCAAAAAAGAAAATCACGCGCTAGTTCGAAGATTTTGCCTTATTGAACTTCCAAACACCAGCTCTAAGCAGCTAAAATACATCATTGAAAGCACTAATTCCAAGATTTTATTCATTACAAATACAATCTTTTATTTCCTTATTTGAATTCTGTGTTTTATGCAAATAACGATATAGACGACTATAACAAAGTAAAGGGACAATATTTCGAACTGTTGGTGGTTTACGCTGACCAGCTGCATAACAAAACAAAACAACAAAAACAACCTGTATGCCATCGTTGATCAGCAATAAAAGCGTGATTGGGCATTTGTTAAAGTTATATTTGCTCGCCAACCTTTTGTCAGCTGATCCGATCCACGACTCAAAACCACGAAACGATCCGAACCTTGATTGTTGTGTGTACGTTGCACCCCTGGTACCGCTCTGCTAACCCTGAGTAAACAGGTTTAGTACCAGTGACAACAACGAGCTGCTAACTTAAGGAGAGCAAACGACCGGAGCGATGGGTTTTCTTAAAATCTGCACAAATGGATAGAAACCGAGCACGGACTGCATCGGAACCTCAACTTCTTCCTCGCCTGGCGTCATCCTTAAACGACAGCACCAGCTAAGCTAACAAAGCAGAACGCTAAGTAACACCGTTTCCTCCGTGGACTTTGTAATGTAACTAGCAAAGCACAGCATTAGCACAGTGATGGCACGTGGCTAAGCATGGCTGTTTTGCTTTAACTTCTGTCAACGTACATGTATTCATTTAATTTGATACTGTTCAGAGTTTTTTCTAGCTGTATGACATTTGGTAGGTATATGTATATGACGTACAAAAAGCCTCTTAGAGGTATGTCCTAAACCCAACAGGAAGTCGGCCATTTTGAATTATGTGATTCTTTTTTTTTTTTTTTTTCAAAGATTAATGGAACTATGTGTCCATGGCGTGGCGGCAAAAACACACTATTCGCCATGAAACAGGAAGTTGTAACTCGGCCGTACATTGTCTAATCTACTCCAAATCTCTCATATGTTACAACATCCTGACCCTGAAGACATCTATATGACAATTTAGAATCATAGTAATAGCGCCACCTAGTGGCAACAGAAAGTTACATGGTTGTGTACTTTTACATCATCCTCACAGATTAATCAGATCCATCTCAAATTTTGTCAGAAAAGCCTTAATACCTAAAACATCTGGTCAACAGTTTCTAACTGCCCATTGACGCCTCCATTCAGCCCCTCCCTCTTATCTCATCTGATCCTTGTCCCTCTAATTCATGTCTTTTATCACCCTTGTTTATAACTGGGAGTCCTCAAACCTTGAAGTGTTATCTACAAAAAAACAAAGTCAAACCACCAAACGGGCTGACAATAGAAACAGGTGAACATGTCACAGTAGAGAAGCAGAAGCATAGGGAAAATGTTCCATACCATTCCACCTGTTTGATCATAATCATTGCTCAATCATAAGTATACACTAGTGTCCATTTGGAACATCTGTATTAACAATTCATAAGGCTAGTACATTTGAAGTATCTTAGCTGTTTTTGTGTAGCATTACTGAGATAAGTACAAGCTGTGGAGGGAAATTAATCATTCTTTACACATGGGTGTCATCATGATGTGTCAGCAGAATAGGTATTAAAATGCACATGCTAAAAAACAGTAGGCAACACGTGCCTCTGAGGCCACATAGTTCTCGTTGTCTAAACGGATGTCAGGGTTGTCTAAACGGAAATCAGGGTGAATTTGCCTTTTCACTCGTGTAGGTGTGTTTAATTTACAAGTTTATTCATCTCTAACAATACTGATTTAAAGTCAATAATATTATAAATCAAGAAAACATGTATTATACAATTTCAAGCATACTACCTAAACAACAAACAATCACGTAGTGTGTAATGGTAACAGTACAGTTAAACTTAAAACAAAACAAACAATGTTACAAACAAACTATGACCTCTCTCTGCCCAGACAAAAGCCTCTTACTTGAGATATCTTCGTAGTGGTTTGTGTGTTTATTCTGACTTGTTCAGTGGAATTTCTCCTGCCTAGGACCGGGGACCGTACCGCTGTGTCAGTGTGTTAAGCGGCAAGCTGACTGTCGTCTGCCGGCGAATGTCGACTTGAAGAATCTAGGAGTTCCGTGTTCTTCCTTCTGCAGGTTAAAGTGGCAGACCACGGGTTGAGTTATCCGTCTCTCCTTCAGGATCCAAAAACAGTCTGTTGTTCGGCCAGCAAAGTTAGGACTTTAACCTAGGTTTCTTTCTTTAAACGCACCAACGTTGTTTCACCTCCTTTTTAGCAACGTGAGTTGCATGGACGGCGTGGGGTCTATGTAGCCTTGGTGACGTCGCGGCTGTGTCACAGGGACTCCATGGGGTGCCCGTGGCTCTTGTTCAATGATGCACCAGTTTTGTGGTAGTCCCCAAGACCCTAACGCTGCTCATCTTGAAGTACTGAATGAAGTCCAGACCCTGTTTCATGAGAGCTACTCAATCCAGTCAGATCTCTGCCGCAATGGGGAGAAGCTGTGACAAATTGATGTTCTCCCATATCAGAGCAACAAACCCATGACCAGATCCAAGCAGGACCTTGAAGTTCTGGCTAAGCTAGATAACGGGACAGCCCATGTAACACTGGCTGTTGCTGACAGATACGCCACTCCACTACCTGGGCTTAATACAGCCCCTCTATTGCAAGCCCCCGAGGAAGTTACCTTTCAGCTATGAAACTCAGCAATCTCTGCCATATCCGTAACACCCCAAGCTGTATTTCTGCTGACATCGAGGCCTTCAAATCCTGTAATGGGTTTGTAGATGCTACGGCTCATAACCTCCACGGTACCCAGACTCCTCCCTCAAATCCCCTTGAACGTACTATGGTTGAGAACCTTTCCCTGAGGAATACAAACTGTTCCTGTCAGATAAGCCTGTTCCCAATGGTAGTTACTGTTGTACCCTTGCACCTGAGTTTGATCCTGTTACCAGTCTGATCCGTGTGGGAGGAGGCCTCAGAGAAGGTAAAGACCCCATTACTTTTTTTCTCATCGGAGAATATGATCGGAAGTTTCTCCACCCTGGACCTGAGAGTATTCGCTGGGGTCCATCGACACTACTGGATCCTTAGAGGTCGACAAGCCATCGGTAAGCATCTATTTTCTTGTCTAGTCTGCAGGAACCTCAAGGGAAAACCTGTCCCTCAAAATGGCCAACTTACCCCCCTCACGACTCCGCCTGTTTAAGCCAACCTTCTTTTCAGAGGTGAAACTGTCACAGATGAGGTATTAAGGACAGTTATCACAGAGGTGGAGGATGTACTAAATGCAAAGCCCCTTGGATATGTGTCCTTTGACATATCTGACCCTAAGCCAGTCACCCCTAATCTCTTTTAGGGGGCGGCTAGAAGCATCCTTTCGGCAAGCAATATTCAGAGACACCGAACTCCTGTCCAACCATCGATGGCGCCTCAGTCAAGCTCTGGCGGACCAATTCTGGACTCTGTATATAAATACTACCTCCCTGCTCTTCAGCCGAGGCAGAAATAGTTCACAGACACCCCCAACTTGGCTATATCCACCGTCGTCATGGTAATGGACCAAAGCTAACACGAGCCCTTTGGCCCATAGCAAGGGTCCAACTTACTCCTTTTGCGCCGCCTGGCTATTCGCGTCTTTGCATGTGATCGTGCCACGGAAAAAGTTAGCTTTGTGTTTGGTGTGAACACGACGTTAGTCCTCAATCTGTAATCCGTTGGAGCTCTCCCCATGTATTTCTTCAATAAGCTTCAGTCTGTTAGCGTGATGCAATGCAAGTAGGGTTTACAGACTTCTCTGCTGGAAACAAAATGTCAGCTGAACAATAGAATTGTCAATTAACTCATTGTTTTCCTGTACTAATGGCTAAACACTATGTGACTGTTTTTATTTACATCACTGAACACGTAATGTTATCCACCTTGAGTTTATATTAATGTGTGTCTGTGTTTCAGTTTTACATTCAGATGTAAGAAAAGTGATCGTTGTTAAAGAAGAGCAGCAGGAGTGGAGCTCCAGTCTGGACCAGGAGGACCCAGAGCCCCCACACATTAAAGAGGAACAGGAGGAACTCTGGACCAGTCAGGAGGGAGAGCAGCTTCAAGGTCTGGAGGAGGCTGATATCAAGTTCTCATTCACTCCTGTGAAGAGTGAAGATGATGAAGAGGAAGCTCAGTCCTCACAGCTTCATCAGAGACAAACTGAACAGATAGAAACAGAAGCTGATGGAGAGGACTGTGGAGGACCAGAACCAGGCAGGAACTCAGATCCAGATAGACATCCAGAACCAGATACTGTTGACAAGGCTGGAGACTCTTCTGACACTGATGACAGTGGTGATTGGAAGGAGACCAGAGAACCTCAGTCAGGTTTAAACTCTGTGAATAATGATGAAGTTTCTGTCAATGAGTCCAGATGTAGTGCTGGTGAGAAACCATTTAGCTGCTCTGAGTGTGGGAAAAGATTTACATCGAAGACAAATCTGAAGATCCACATGGTAATGCATACAGGAGAGAAACCGTTCAGCTGTTCAGTTTGTAAGAAATCTTTTACTCAGAATGGAAGCTTGCAGATTCACATGAGAATCCACACAGGAGAGAAACCATTCAGCTGCTCAGATTGTAAGAAATCCTTTATACGAAGAAGAGATTTACAGGTGCACATGAGAGTCCACACAGGAGAGAAACCATTCAGCTGCTCGGTTTGTAAGAAATCTTTTACACAAAATGGACATTTACAGGGCCACATGAAAATCCATGCGGGAGAGAAACCATTCAACTGCTCAGTTTGTAAGAAATCCTTTCCACGAAAAGGAGATGTACAGACACACATGAGAATTCACACAGGAGAGAAACCATTCAGCTGCTCAGTTTGTAAGAAATCCTTTACACAGAATGGACATTTACTGGACCACATGAGAATCCACACAGGAGAGAAACCATTCAGCTGCTCTGTTTGTAAGAAATCCTTTTCACAGAATGGAAATTTACTGGACCACATGAGAATCCACACAGGAGAGAAACCATTCAGCTGCTCTGTTTGTAAGAAATCCTTTATACGAAAAAGAGACTTACAGATACACACGAGAATCCACAAAGGAGAGAGACCGTTCAGCTGCTCAGTTTGTAAAGAATCAGCCGGCAGCTCAACTGAACAGATTAAAACTGAAGGTGATGGAGAGGACTGTAGAGGACCAGAACCAGACAGGAACTCAGATCCAGATAGACATCCAGAACCAGATACAGTTTACAAGACTGGAGACTCTTCTGAACCCGAGACTGATAACAGTGATGACTGGAAGGAGACCAGAAAACCTCAGTCAGGTTTAAACTCTCTGAATAAAAATGAAGTTTCTGTCAGTGATTCCAGATGCAGTGCTTGTGAGAAAAAATGTCGCTGCTCTGAGTGTGATAAAAGATTTGACTGTAAGGCAGAACTGAAGAGACACATGAACACTCACACAGGAGAGAAACCTTACAGCTGCTCAGTTTGTAAGAAATCATTCACACAGAGTGGAAATTTACAGAAACACATGAGAATCCACACTGGAGAGAAACCATTCAGCTGCTCAGTTTGTGGTAAAGCTTTTGTTCAAAGCGTAACTCTGAAGGCCCACATGATATCTCATACGGGAGAGAAACCTTTCAGCTGTTCAGTTTGTAAGAAATCTTTTAAACAGAGTAGAAATCTACAGCTACACATGAAAATCCACACAGGAGAGAAACCATTCAGCTGCTCCGTTTGTGACAGAAGATTCACCTGGTCTAATCAAATCAAACGACACAAGTGTGTTCGTCATCAGTCCTCACAGCTTCATCAAAGACAAGCCGAACAGATGGAACCGGCAGGTGATGGAGAAGACTGTGGAGGACCAGAACCAGACAAGAACTCAGATCCAGATAGACACCCAGAACTAGATACTGTTGAGGAGACTGGAGACTCTTCTGAACCTGAGACTGATAACAGCGATGACTGGAAGGAGACCAGAGAAACTCAGTAAAAACAGTTGTTTTTACTACAACATGGTTCCCTTTCCCCACACGTAGTCAAAGATACATTAACAAGTGATCATTTTAACTGCACATTACTGCAGTGATGAAATA
The DNA here is from genome assembly GCF_050575085.1 of Anarhichas minor. Taxonomy (NCBI): domain Eukaryota; kingdom Metazoa; phylum Chordata; class Actinopteri; order Perciformes; family Anarhichadidae; genus Anarhichas; species Anarhichas minor. The sequence continues at coordinate 566,688 of NW_027466499.1, read as the reverse complement.
AAATCATGTCATAACCATTTTGAGTTTTAAGTCAGGAACCACACTAAAAATACTGAGGCTGTACTACATACTACTGGCAAAGACAGCATGCAGTATAAAGTACATACTGCATCCAACAGTAGTATGAAACTCTTGAATTTCCGGTCTGCTCGGCGTTAGCCTTTAAACAAGCTTTTAAAGCCCTGGACAAAAAAAATATCAATATGGCAATGGTATTAAAAACACAACTTAATGAGTTTTCCATTTTTTGTTTATGATGAATGTTTGTTTACTTTATAAGACTTATAAGATAATTTAGCTCCCTCATCCTTTAAATATTGTATTCCAACATGTCATGGTGAAATATGAGAGGAGACTGTAAATATAAAATATCGCTTGACAAAATGTGCTTGAACTGCTTTGTTCAGAGAACCACCCAAACCAGCCTCTCTATTAATTTTCCTTTTAAAGAAATAATTACCTTGCACACGATGTAAACTGTTTGGCCTGTTGTGGTTTTTGTGCTTAACTGACTGTTATGCAGCTTTGTTCTTGTAACATTTAGCCATAGAGCCTAGAAAGCAGTATTTCAAAGTGTTATTTACTTTTATTCCATTTTAGGCTCATTAGTCTTTATTTCTTTAAGTTTTATTCTTTTTGATGAGATGCTATTGATTTCTTACATTTTATTGAGCCAACAATAGTTTGGAATCAACATCATTTTATTTCTCGTTCTTTAAATTTCATTATTACCGAGTGTTTGTTTACTGATAACCTTTAAGTGATTTTCGTTCATTTATCAATATGTAATCGTATGTGCTTCTATACTCACTGAATAAGAAACAGATGATGCACAATGGAAACTGAAAGAGACTTTCTGACTGATGTTCCACTCAGGAAGACCAGACGGGAACCTTCAGGGGGGCCAAGAATTAAATGTTAACTTAAACAAGTCTGTAATTAATTTAGTCTTCCATATATTGATCTGAAAGATTCTCCAAGTAAAGATGTATATAAATGGGTAGAGACAACAAAGAATCCGTGTTGTTTTGGTTTTTAGAAATCTTTTCGTCTTTTCTTTTAAAGTCCTAGAAAGGGTTTATTTGTTTTTTTTTGTATTTTATTTGTGTAACCTTCAATCTTCATTTTATTGTAAAAAACAAATAAAACTGGTTTGTATTTTGTACATTCCAACTAAAGTCCAGTCTTGCTCATATATTTGAATAACAGACCTGCTAAAAGCTAAGGTGTTCATTCTTTACTAATATTATTTACTAACTTGGTAGGCTCAGCTTGTTTTGATGCTCTGCTGGTTTATCATGCTTGGTGTTGCATATCTTTAAACATAGCTGTGTGTTTTTTAGGGAGCAGTAGGGGTCTGATTGGCGTCTTAATTGTGGGTGATGGGGTCAGGGTCCTGAAGCTGTCCTTTATAACCGAGCAAGGTTCCAAACCAAACAAGGTTCCTCCTCCAGTGGGGGACCTTTGAACAGGACGGTCTTACATGTAGATTTCAGGGGGTATGTTTTTTACCGAGGTCAGAGGTTACAGAACAGCTGTCTTTGATTTGGTATTTAATCAAACCTGTCAACAGGAAAATAAAGCATCTCGTCTTAGCAACCTGACTAACTAGATTTCATAAAAGTATCCAGAGTGATTTCATTCCCGTTTCATGTTTAAAGCGGAGCTGTTTCCAGGTGTCTGGAAGTTCTTCTGCATATGTTTTAAAAAGAGTATAAAGCCTTAAATGTTTCCAGAGGCCCCTCCAATGAATCGTCGCTTTATGAATTGGCTGGAATGGACTTGTCGCACCTCGACCGGAAAAGGGAAACAAGGGCCTTGACCGTGGCACATGGGGCAGTGCCCGAAAAAACTTGATGGAGCCGCTGCCCTGTGGGTGCACCACTCGCAAGGATAGGCATTGGGGTTGGGTCCAATGTGAGCCGGGCACAAGGCAAAGGCGGGAAGACCTAGGAGTGTCGATCCCCGGCATAGCAGATGGTGGTAGGCTGGGGACACGGAATCTGAGTGGGCCATGTTCAAAGTCTCCATTGTGGCTGCTAGGAGCTGTGATCGGAAGGTCATTGGTACCTGTCGTGGCAGCAACCTGAGAACCAGCTGGTGGACACCAGCAGTGAAGGAGGCTGTCGAACTGAAGAAGTGGCCTTTCAGACCTGGCTTGCCCAGGGGTCTCAAGAAATGGCAGACAGGTAATGGTTGGCCAGCAGTGCTGCGGCCGGACTGCAGGAGGACTTTCGGTTGGCCTCAAGGAAGTTCTGGCTTAACGGTAAGACGGCCTCAGAAAGGGAAAGCAGGGCTTGTCTCAGGCTGTGTTCAACAGGAGAGGAGAACTGCGGACCTGGACTGAAAAAATTGTCGAGCGGTGGAAAGAACACTTTGAGGAACTCCTGAATCCGACTAACACATCTTCCATGGAGGAAGCAGAGTTTAAAGAGACTGGGGAAGACTCATCCATATTCCTGGCAGAGGTTGGTTAGCAAAGTGCCAGGGATGGCTGAGAGCCACCCTGAAATGCTGAAGGCTCTAAACATTTTATGGGCTGTCTTGGCTGACACGTCTCTTCAGTGTCCTGTGGAGGTCGGGAACAGAGCCTGTGGAACGGCAGACCGGGGTTGTGGTTCCCTTTTTTAAAAAGAGGGACCAGAGAACCCCAATTACCGGGGTATCGCACTGCTCAGCCTCCTCGGGAAAGTTTATTCCAGGGTGCTGGAAAGGAGGCTCCAACCAACTGTGTCCGGATACTGGGCACAAAGTCAAACATGTGTCCAGTGCGTGTTGACCTCCTCCAGAGTTGTCCCTTGTCACTGATCCTGTGCATCCGGGGGGCGGAGAGTGTCCAGTTGGGGGACCTCAGAATCGCATCCCTGCTCTTTGCAGATGATGTGGTTATATTGGCTCCTTCAGAACGTGACCTTCAGTATGAGTTCAGCCTTCAGCCAAGTGTGAAGCGGTCAGGATGAGAGTCGGTACCTCCAAGTCTGAGTTCATGGTTCTCTGCCATAAAACGGGATTGTACCCTCTGGCTTGGGAGTGAGTCACTGCCCCAAGCGAGGGAGTTCAAGTATCTCGGGGTCTTGTTTACCAGCAAGGGTAAAATGGAGCGTGAGATGGACAGGTGGTTCGGTGTGGCGTCAGCAGTGTTGCTGGTGTTGTACCATTGTGGTGAAGAGGGAGCTGAGTCGGAACGCAAAGCTCTTGATTTATGTGTGGTCACAAGCTTTGGATAGTGACAGAAAGAATGAGATCAAGGATACAAGTGGACAAAATAAGCTTCCTTCATAGGGAGTCTGGGCTCAGCCTTAGAGATAGAGTAAGGGCCTCGAACATCCGGAGGGAGCTCGGAGTAGAGCCGCTGCTCCTTCATGTTAAAGGGGCATACATATCTCTTCTGGACGGGGAACGCCTCTGGGTTCATCAGGAAGAGCTGGGAAGCGGTGCTGGTGAGGGGGATGTCTGGAATACTCTGCTAAGCCTGCTACCCCTGTAACCTGACCCCAGATAAGCGGGAGTAAATGGATGGATGGATGGATGCCTCCATATGGAAACATGTTGGTCTATTATATCTGACCCCTTCCTGTTGCTGAGGTTTCTAACATTTTGTCCCGTTCAGGGTTTTTATGTGATACTTTCTTTCAATCTAGTCAGTCAATTTTGTGGTATTGGGTTGCATAAATATAATTGACTTGATGGATCTCCATAGAAGTTTGTCTTGTGCGGTTTTACGTGGTGTTTTTGTTCTTCTGTTGTAGTTTCTTGTCTTCCTGCCCACGGGCAACAGATGTAAATTAGCTAATAGCTAACTTTGGTGCCATTACTTTTAATTGTGCACTGCCCCTGCAAAAATAAAAATAAAATAAACAAGTAATTAAATACAATATGAAAGTTGGTTGAGTCTGAAGAATACAAGTTTGAAGATGAAAAAAAGTGAGAATTTCAAGATTTGTAGAAAGAAACATTGCTTTCTTTTTATATTTTGTTTATTTACACTCTTCATAATTTAGCTTTTTCCCACTTTGTATTGCAACCATTGCACAATAATTTAAGTTTTATCTTATCATAACAAGACTATTAACAATTGCATGTCCTTCCCCGTCTCTATTCTAAGTATAAAAAGTCCCAGAAAATGTATATATTCCAATTGTGATACGGTTCCCTTAAATACTGTGTATGTGGACACAGATGGCCATTTACACACACTGTTTAAATAATAAGGATTTCACAGGTCATTTATTGTATGTAGAACTAGAAAAGTAACATTTCTGACAACTAAAGGTTCAGAATGTGTTTCCTGTTTCCTGCAGACGTCCAGCAGCTGTTGGTGGTTAAAGAAGAGCAGCAGGAGTGGAGCTCCAGTCTGGACCAGGAGGCAGAGCCCCCACACATTAAAGAGGAACAGGAGGACCCACACATTAAAGAGGAACAGGAGGAACTCTGGACCATTCAGGAGGGAGAGCAGCTTCAAGGTCTGGAGGAGGCTGATATCAAGTTGTCATTCACTCCTGTGAAGAGTGAAGACGATGAAGAGGAAGCTCAGTCCTCACAGCTTCATCAAAGACAAACTGAACAGATGGAAACAGAAGCTGATGGAGAAGACTGTGGAGGACCAGAACCAGACAGGAACTCAGATCCAGATACTGTTGACAAGACTAAAGACTCTTCTGAACCCGAGACTGATGACAGTGACTATGATGATTATGAGACAAGAGAACCTCAGTCAGGTTTAAACTCTGTGATAAATAACGTCAAAATTACTAACAGAGAATTGTTGATCTGCTCCGATTGTGGAAAAACATTTGGCCACAAGACAAATCTGAAAAGACACATGAGATGTCACTCAGGAGAGAAACCATTCAGTTGCTCATTTTGCAATAAGAGTTTCAATCGGAGGGAACACCTGATTGCTCACATGAGATGTCACTCAGGGGAGAAACCATTCAGCTGCTCAGTGTGTGACACAAGTTTCAGTCATGGTTGGTCACTGGAGAAGCACATGAGGGTCCACACGGGAGAGAAACCATTCAGCTGCTCACTTTGCAGTAAGAGATTCAGGCAGCGCTCTGATTTGGCAGCACACTTCAGAATCCACACGGGAGAAAAACCTTTTTCCTGCTCAGTTTGTGACACGAGTTTCACTCAGCGTCACACTTTGGTTCAGCATATGAGAACCCACACGGGGGTGAAACCTTTCATCTGCCCGGTTTGTGGGAAGAGTTTCTCAAGGAAGGGACATATGACGAGACACATGACGGCTCACACCGGGGACAAACCGTTCAGCTGCAGCGTTTGTGACAAAAGCTTCACTTGGCAGTCACAGTTTAAACGACACGAGTGTGCTGGTGATAGCAGCGGAGCAGCAACTAAACATTAAAGCAACGGGAAACTTTTTCTTCCTGCTCACCTCGGAGTGTTCAACCGTCGACAAGGACGACATGGACGAGTAAGAATAAATCATAGAATACAGAAAATGCTCTTTGAGAAATGAGTTTTGATTTCATGTCTTCTATTGATCAGATTTTTAAAGATTTATTTACAATATGACAGCATTCTGTCTAAATGTTGATACCTCACATTCTCTTATTTTAAGGAGTCAGTCTAACATTTTGAGACGAGAAGATTGTTATGAATCTCAGGTGTGTGTGTTCGGTACAGAGTCAGGACGTGGCTTTACCAGTTTAAACCAACAGAAAGTGACCAAATACATGTGTATCAAGTGCCAATCAGGCACCTGATTGTCAGCACCTGAGGGTACCAGAAGCTCAAAACAAGAGTCAATAGCAACAGCAAAATAAGCTGTTTGGCATTGGCAGAGAAGATTTGGAACATGGGCGCAACCCACATACTCAGCTCAGCTGCTCATCCCAGAAATGCATGTTCCTTACATATGTGGCACCGTTTAAAAGGGAAATAAACAGGCTCTTCAACGGTATAAGATGTATTACCAAGAAGCATTGTTACAAAAAAGAAATAATCTACCAAACACAAATTTCCTTACTTTTTGTGCTAAGTATATACTTTATATATATATATATATATATATATAAAAACTCTGCTATGACTTTTTATATCATACTATGACATGACTTTTTATGAGGCACTAGCCACTTCACCAGCGTGCGGCTCCTATAGTATAGTATAGGTAAAACTCATAGTATAGTACGTCCTGCTCTTCCTCTTTATATATTCATGTCCCATTAATGCACATTACTAACTTTTCTTCTATCGCCTCCCAGGTTTCTATGGATCGTTGTTTTACCGTAATTGTGCCTCCTGACGTGCGCCTACCTGCCAACCACTGCTACTATTATTAAGTCACATTTCTGTTACTATTACTACAACCATTAATGATTTTATTATCATATATCCTCTGCTGATTTTGTTAATAGGTCATATTTTTTACATTATTATTGGTGCTATTACTGCTATTTCTTCTGTCATTATATGTATATTTTCTATCATATGGATCAACTATGTTTGTCAAGTTATCCGTTTTTTACTGTTAAGTTATGTTCTTAACGTCTGCATTTTCCCCACTTGAAAAGGATCGACGAGTCCACCCGAAGGGTCCCAACTGGATTCCACTCAATAACCAAACAACTTTTTCCTCCTTTAATTTTGGTAGGTTCAGTTCAGTACAGTTCAGCTTTCACTTAGCTCAGTTAGCCTTTTAGCTCTTTCAGCTTAGCACTGTTAGCACTATTAGGTAAAAAACCTTTAAATAGAAAAGAAACAGAACCCATATTAAATATACAAATTAATTTACACAGACAAAGCTTTCATGATGGCTTGATTAAATAAAGCACCAGTGTCAAACCCTATAATCTAAAAATGCCCTGATATTAATAAATACAGTTAATGCTATATCATGTGTATTTACAATACTATCAGTGAACAATTTAACCTCTTACTATTACAATTTACCGCAACCAGATAGAAACCATTTGTGGACAATCAATCATTAAACAACGGTGTGATAAGACAAAGGGTTCTCGGTGTATGCATTTGTGAAGATCAGACTGCTACCTGATGCTAATGCTAATGCTAGCAAACTGGTGACGGCAGTTATCTTCACATCAGCTCCAAAGTCTCAGTTGTTTGCAGTGTCAGCTCCCTTACCGGCTGCCTCTGCAGACCTTTCAGACTCGTCAGTCATGCAGTGACGTCGCAGATCTCCACACTATGCGATCTTTGTCGGTACGGTGCTTGTCCAATTTTGGACCGTATTTGCTGCGACACGGCGTGTTACTGTGTCTCTGGTTATATATACCTCCAGGCAGATTGGTTCCGCCCTGCTTCCCCTCCGAACACTCAGACAGTCAGTATTAGGGCTGCAGCTAACGATTATTTTAATAATCGATTAATCTGACGATTATTTTTTTCGATTAACCGATGAATCGGATATTAATGGGCCAAAAAAGGCGAGTGAATAAAAACGTGTCTTTAGTCTTGAAAACTATACCACCCCTGCTTTACTACTATTAACGAGCTAACGCTAACTTGTCATGCTTGTCAAGCTGGATAACTAGTAAACACCAGCACCAGAAGAGCTGCTGGAGGGACGTCACGTTCCTCACTTCACCTCACTTCACTTCCTCACTTTTAGGTGCTGAATCATCACCGTGGTGCTCCCGTGCCATGCCATGTCGCTTTTGCATATCTTTCAATTAACACACTTTTTCGATTTATTTAGTGTGAAATGCTCCCACACCTTGGATGACTTCGCCCCAGCGCGATAGCCTATCAGCGTTGAGATGTTTCTCCTGTCATCACTGACTTCCTGCCTTTGTTGAATCAGGAAATAAATCCTGTAGCCGTCTGTGTTCACCCAGAGCTCTACGATACCTCATATCAATAGAGACCGGACCAAACTATGTGTATACATGTGTGTGTGTAAACCATATGGTACAAACAGTGAATAGACGCTGCCGTATTTACGTCTAGATGATGTTATTCTGAGTGTTGGTGGAGCTGCTACAATGTTAGCTTAGCCTAGCACCGATCCATCCGATCCATTGAGAAGACAAGTAGCCTACAAATCGGCATCATTACGTAGTTATTTTAGAGTCCCTGTAGTGGCCATTTGTCGACTTAATCCAATTTAAACAAACAATAATCAAACGCCACTGATGCACCGTGGTCGGTATTCTTACGCAGCCAGAAGAGAGTGGATTGTCCATGCAGGATTCCGATTTTTGTGTTTATTGAATAAAGCAAATAAACGAACAAACAAACGAACTAACAAAAACTCCTGTCGTGCTGTCTCTCCTGTGATGTGATATGCTGGTAAAAACTATACGCCCACCCCGGTGCATGCTGGTCCTATCCTTCTACTCATATATATAGCAACAGGTGCCCACAGTAATTACCCAAAAAACAATATAACTAAACAAATTACTATTAAAGAGAAAAATAATCTTAATATATAAAACATCTACAATAATTAAACAATACTACTTATAAATGAAATAACAAAATACAATATCAAATAAATAGCTCCAACATTCCGGCCCCTAATTGTGCATAATATCACAATTATTATTCTCAAACGAGCTATTCCTACAATAAACATGACCTAAAGTTAATCTTCTTCTTGACACCTACAACAAACAAGAAGAGAAAGATTAGAGAGAGAGAAAATAGAGGTAGAGAAAGATAGAGGTGGAGAAAACATCAGTCCATAATGTTTAGTCTGCTGCTTCCAATAGCAGACAGAGCTTCGTCACCGGCCTCTCCAGAATGCTGGTCCTGGTTTGAAGTCGCACAGACCGCACCAGCCCCTTTGTATCTGGTCTTGCATCCAAAACTTTCCCCATTATCCAAGATCCTCTTGGAGCTGTGGTGTCCGCAACAAGGACAATGTCTCCAGCAGTGAGGCTTCTTCTTGGCCTTGTCCATTTTTGTCTCTCTTGCAACATAGGTAGGTACTCAGAGATCCATCTCTTCCAAAAGAGTTCAGCCATGTACTGTATTTGCTTCCACCTTTTCCTGCTGTATAGATCACTTTGATCGAATAGTCCTGGTGGCATGATTGGTTTGCCCTTTAACATTAGAATGTGGTTTGGTGTGAGAGCTTCGAGGTCATCTGGGTCATCTGAGACTTTTGTGATGGGTCTGTCATTTAGAATTGCTTCAACCTCAACATTTGTAAAAGGAGCTTTATCAGGCAGCACTCTCTCCTCCGGCAAGTCTGCCATCTTCTGTTCACCAAGCTTTCCTCTGTTGCGTCTACAAACAACACAATCAGATATGACTTTCCTGGCAGCAGAGTTTGCATTAATGATCCAGTACTTTTGCCGTGACCTTGACAGCATGTGATTTCTTCCAGCATGTCCCAGCTGATGATGGATATGGCGCAAAATCAGCGTGGATACATGCAGGTCTTTGGACAAAATGACTGGATGTTTGAATTCTGCTGGCAGTGCTGCTTTACTTAGCCGACCACCAACTCTGAGGATTTCATCATCCATTACTGGGTCCAGTTTGTACAGCGGACTTTCTTTGGGGACGTTTTTAAAGCATCCTTTCAGTGAGGCAATTTCAGCTTTGAACTTGTGTCGTTGTACATATTGAATGATTGACTGCTCTGCCTTAGCAAGATCTTCAGGTGTTAGGCTTTGTCCTTTGAGTGTGGCTTTAAAGCTTTGAACTTTTCTTTCCACTTCATGCTCCTGATTCTTCAGATTATCTTTCCTGATGCCTGCAGAAGCACAAAACTCCTTTCTCTTCTGTCCCAATAACAGGAGAAGTTCCTTGACCTTCAGAAACCAAGCGACAGATGTTTTTAGTCTAGTCCAAGATGAAAAATAGTAGATCAGGTGGTTGGTGGCATTTTCCAAATCCTTGATGATAGCATTTACCATTAAGTCCCTTTTGACCTCTGGGTCATCTGCAGAAATCACATCAAGCTTCACATCCAGTTTAGGCCACTCCTTCTTTGAATGATAGAGAAACTCAGGTCCATTTATCCATCTCCTGCTTTTCAGGAAATCCTGAGCTCTCATTCCTCTTGATGCTTCATCTGCTGGATTCTCCTTGGAACCCACATATCTCCACTGATCCACATCTGCTGCTTCTCTGATGAAAGAGGTTCTGTTTGCCACAAAAGTGTGGAATCGTCTGGTTTCACTAGAGATATACTTAAGGACTGTTGTGCTGTCCGTCCAGAAGACCGACTTCTCCAGCTTGAGTTGCAACTCTTTCCGAAGCATTTTATCCACACGAACAGCAAGAACTGCGGCTGTAAGTTCCAGTCGAGGAATTGTGGTCTGCTTTAGTGGAGCAACTCTGGCCTTTCCCAAGAGAAATGCAACATGTACTTCATCATCAGTTTCCAATCTCACATAAGACACAGTTCCATAGCCAACTTGACTGGCATCCGAAAAATGGTGAAGTTGTGCTGTAGCAGGTTCTCCAAAGTCTCTGGGTTTAATACAGCGGTCCACTTTGAACTCAGACATCCTTTTCAGGTCCTCAAGCCAATTAGACCATTGTTCAGAGAAAGAGTGGGGAATAGCATCATCCCACCCCAGGTTTCTCCTACAAAGCTCCTGCAGTAACAGCTTGGCTGGCATACTGAATGGGGCTAGAAATCCCAAAGGGTCATAAAGTGAGCTGACCACTGACAAAATGCCTCTTCTGGTGTTTGGCTGTTCTTGTAATGATGTCCTGAACTTGAACTTGTCAGTTTCAATGCACCACTCTAGTCCTAGTGCTCGCTCCATTGGAAGTTGGTCTGTATCCAAATCCAATTCCACCATTTCTTTTGGTCTTTTGTCCTCAGCGATTGACAGCAGCACTGTGCGGCTGTTGCTGATCCATCTTGAAAGATTGAATCCTCCTTTATGACAGAGAGCATTCAAATCTTTGATCATTTGCAGTGCCTCCTCCTCTGACGCCATGGATTTCAGGCAGTCATCCACATAAAAATTATGTCTGACTGTATTTGTCACTTCTGGAGGGAAATGTTGGACATTATCATCTGCAGTTCTCCTCAAAGCATAATTTGCACAACTTGGTGAGGATACAGCTCCGAACAGATGTACTTTCATCCGATACTCCAGTGGAGACTGTGCAGTGTCACCATCAGACCACCAGAGGAAGCGGAGAAAGTTGATGTGCTTTTCTGAGACATGAACTTGATGAAACATGGCTTGGATGTCGGCCATTACTGCAACGGGCTCTTGCCTAAATCGGACGAGGACTCCAATAAGAGTGTTAGTAAGATCAGGTCCCTGCAAGAGCTGGCAGTTCAGTGATGTCCCTTTAAAAGTTGCTCCACAATCAAAAACAACTCTCAGTTTGCCTTTTCTGGGATGATAGACTCCATGATGAGGGATATACCACACCTCTCCATCACTTTGTTCGAGTTGATCAGCAGGTACCATCTCGGCATATCCTCGAGTTATCATGTTGTTTAGGAATGCGGTGTATTCCTCCTTAAATGGAACATTCTTGACAAATTTTCTTTTCAGGCTTCGGAGGCGCTGTTCTGCAACACAGCGATTGTTAGGCAAGACAGAATTTTCCTGTCTGAAAGGTAAGTCAATACAGTAATGGTCTCCAGTTAATACTGTTGTGTTGCTCATAACATTCATGAACTTGATGTCTTCTCTGGACATTTCAATCTGCTCCTCTGATCTCTCATTAAAGTCATGGTTATACTGTTTAACCAGCATTCCTTGCAGATGTTCCACAGATATTCGGTTGGCTGTTACAGCAGGGCAGCCACTCTTACTCCTACTGCTTCCGCCGCGAAGTGGACCATTAATGACCCAACCAACTCTGGTTCTGACCGCATAAGGTCCTTCATCCTGGCTGTTTATCAGCTCCCAAGGCTCCATTACTTTTGGAGCATCAGTTCCAATTAGTAGCTCAACACTTGCGTCAATGTCGTGGAGCTTAACATCCTTGAGATAAGACCATTGATCAAGATCCTCCTCTCGTGGAACGTTGAGTATAGAAACAGGCATGCTCTTTTGAGTTAGAACATCAGGTAACTCAATGAAATCATTTGTGCTCATACCAGACACTTCAAGACCTGACAGAATATGTGCATTTACAATCTTCTTTTGACTCATTGTTCTCAGCAGAATACTGGTCTTTTTACCCTTCAAGTTCAGTTTTCTTGCCAAGTTCTCTGTACAGAATGTGCCGGAACTCCCTGGATCCAAGAAGGCATATGTCTGCACCGTTTTGTTACCCCTCTGGCTCTTGACTTTGACAGCGACAATAGAAAAGATGGAATTATCTTCATAACCAGCCCCAATATGGCCGCAGGTCTGAGTCATGGTGGTTGAGACACTTGGAGGGCTCACAGACTGTTGGGCTTGTTGAAAGGTTGTTCTTTTATCTTGCCACTCTATGTGAAGGACTCCTGGGTGCTTTTGGTGACACACATTGCAATCCAAGCGACTCCTGCAGTCTTTGCTTGTGTGGCCTACTTTCAGGCAACCAAAACAAATACCCTGTTCCTTGATAAAGTTGATTTTATCACGATGTCCTTTCACTTTAAACTGTGAGCATTTATCCAATGTGTGACAACTTTGTGTACAAAACAGACAGTTGTTAGAGGAAGACTTAGTCTTGTTTCCTGTGTACTGAGTGATGACTCCTTTTACTGCAGTAACGTTGGTGGCAAAGCTGCTTCCTTTTTTCCTTTGCTTCAAGTGACTAACGTTGGGGACCTTCAAGTTGGTAGGTTGTGAGTCCTGAATGTTGCCAAAAAGTGGATCTGAGGCAATTCTGACTTGTTTTTCAATGAAAGCAACAAGATCCTTAAACAGTGCTCTCTGGCCACTTCGCTCTTGCAGATCACAAGCAACATTTCTCCACCGTTCCCTTAATTTATAAGGAAGTTTCAAGATGATGCTCCTCATATTAGATGGTAGGTCCAGTTCCTTCATATGCATCATTTGCTCTGTTAGATTTGAGCATCCTCGAAGAAACAGGGAAAAAGATTGCAATGCTTTAATATCTTCACTTTTAACAGGCGTCCAGCTGAGAATCTTTTCCATATACGCAGATGCAATTTTGTATTCGTTTCCAAAGTGCTCTGCTAGAAGATTTTTGGCTTGGTGGTATCCCTGATCTGAAGGTAGATGTTGACAACTGCACACCAAGTCTCTTGGCTGCCCCCTGGTGTATTGTTCGAGAAAGTGTAAACAGTCACTCCAATTAGTTGTCTTCTCCTCCACTCCATTCTCAAAAGCTCTGATGAAAGACCTGTAATGAAGAGGGTCTCCATCAAACACAGGAATATTTCTTACAGGAAGGACAGAGCACAGATTTTGCTGGACCAGCAGAGCAGCGATGTCATTTTGTCTTTGCATCACATTTACAATGTCATTCTGATGGGGTTGAGGTTGCACAAGTCCTGCTTGATTTTCATTCACAGTTTGTGTTGCTTGAACTGGAGCATCAGTCTTTAATAGCATCTCATCAATTTGTGTGTTTGACCTTTGTTTAGGCCTAACAACTTGTGGTTGTGTTATGGGATCAGACACAGAAATAGCATCCACTTTAACAGGAACAAAGGTGTAGGCATGGGGATTCAATTGTCTTGCTTCTTTGGATTTGTTCCTTTCAAAATAAGAGTTCATTCCGTCCGAACATTTTGAGCCACGCTGGGATGAATTGATTTCCAAGACATGAAGCTTTGCATTTGTAGCTGCCAATTCCGTTTCAAGTTCCAATTGTTCTTTTTCTTTCTTCAACTTTTCCTCTTGAGCTTCTATTAAATGTTTCCTTTTTAGAGCAGCAACACGCTCCGTCAGTGCTGCCTTGTCGGCCTCAGCTCTAATGCGTGCAGATGATGTTGATGAAATCCGTGATAGCTGGGAATGTGTCTTTACAGATGTCCTCTTTACACTTGACACATTAGAAGCACTATCTTCAGGGTTTATTTCATCTGCAACACTTTGGTCGTCGAGAGAGTCTTTATTTGGCTGCACATATGGGTGACCCATTTCAGACAGCCAGCATTTTACCTTTTCAGTGAAGTCACAGAACATTGTCATTTTTTCTTTGAAGTACTGATTTTGCCTTGTAACTTCATCTTGAGGTAAAGGTAAGCTCACAAAAGATGTATGCATGTCATTTGCATCTTGGTAACACTTGATGAACATAGAAAGCTCAGCATTCACTGAATTTACATTTTCATTGGAAGTCATTAATGCACTTATGTTTCTCAAACACTTTTTGGCTTGTTTGCATTTTGCAGTCCTTTTTTGCTGGTACATTTCCGTGTAGAACTCAAAGCCTTTAGAAGTCATTTTAATGTCTCTTCTTGCTGAAGGCGTTTCAACATCCTTCGACTGAACGTCAGACATTTTGAACACTTCTTCCAAACTGTTTGTCGCACATCAATCAAATCCGTCGGACGTGAATGCAGGTAAAGTGCAGCAAAAAACAGCAACGGTGCTAACAGGCCGATCAGGTCCAATTCACCACACACACACACTGAAGTCGGGTTTTTTAATGAATGAAAGCCGCCGATAGTGGTGCGCGGGTGTTGCGCAATGTTCATTTGTAGCGATTCAACGCAGTCAGGTTTAAACATCCAGAAGCATGTACATCACTGTGAATACGGACTTTTAAACTCCACTCGTTTCACCGTCTTCCTATACGGCAGTCGTATCACGTACCCGTTTCTTCTGAGATGTTTCAGCGCTTTGTTGATCCGCTCCAAAGCAGTTGTCCCGCTGACGTTGAATCCAAGAGTGATGAATGAAACAATCCTCTTTGATCATCCATACGAAATCCAAAACGATCCAATGTCCAACGATGAGGGATCGGTCCTTTGAGTCCAAGGGCGTAGTTTTTACTTTATGTAGTGGCCATTTGTCGACTTAATCCAATTTAAACAAACAATAATCAAACGCCACTGATGCACCGTGGTCGGTATTCTTACGCAGCCAGAAGAGAGTGGATTGTCCATGCAGGATTCCGATTTTTGTGTTTATTGAATAAAGCAAATAAACGAACAAACAAACGAACTAACAAAAACTCCTGTCGTGCTGTCTCTCCTGTGATGTGATATGCTGGTAAAAACTATACGCCCACCCCGGTGCATGCTGGTCCTATCCTTCTACTCATATATATAGCAACAGGTGCCCACAGTAATTACCCAAAAAACAATATAACTAAACAAATTACTATTAAAGAGAAAAATAATCTTAATATATAAAACATCTACAATAATTAAACAATACTACTTATAAATGAAATAACAAAATAGAATATCAAATAAATAGCTCCAACAGTCCCTTTTTGTCGGTTTATTGCCGTTAAATCACAGCCAAATCAGTTTATTTTGTGTTCATACAGCTGTAGTAAACAGCGACGTGTGGCTCACTAGACACAGTGAACACAGCTCGATAAAATCCATGGAGCTCCTCTGGACAATGTTATGAACCAGACATAGTTTCCCGGGATATCTGTGACTTCCACAACACGTACTCTGCTCTGCCCGCGCTCAACTCAACTTTTTTTTTTATACTCAAACATCTCCGCGACTTATTGAGTGGCGTAATAGTCGCGCGACACAACGAATCGATAATGAAATTCGTTGCCAACTCTTTTAATAATCGAATTTTATCGATTCGTTGTTGCAGCCCTACTCAGTATCAATTACTTCATTTATTATTTTATTTACCATTAGTTTAAATTCCTTTCAGTTATTTATATTGTTCCTATTTACATAAAAGAAAACCCCTGTTTGACTTGACTATGTTGTAATCGTCTGTCCATCCTGGGATAAAGATCCCTCTGTTGCTCTCGCTGACATTTCTTCTTATTCTTTTGGGGCAGTTTTCATTTTCTGATGCGAGGGTCCGACAGACGTTGTATGAGGACTGTAAAACTCTCTGAGGACAAAGTTGTGATTTGTGATATTGCAATAAACAAATGAAATGGAATTGGATTTAAATTCATAATATATAATTAAAAAGTTATTTAAAAAGGTCAAAGTATAGCATGTGGTTAAAAGTCATAGTATAGTATGTCATAAAAAGTCATATTGAGAGTATTGTTTCCTCAGCTCTGACTGTCAGGAGGAGGGGGAGGAGCCTTCAGTCAGCCAGTGGGCGGAGCCTCTCAAACCCGTAATGACATCCTTAAACAAGCCACCCCAAACATATTGCGTATATTTGAATTGTGAATGAATATTTGTACATACATTGAATATTTTGAGTCTCGACCACAGATTCAGTCAACCAATAAAGAAAATTAAACGGTAGCACTGAGTATTGATTAGTGAGATGAATCATTGATCAATGATGATAACTGGACTTGTTTGATTATAAGAACCAAAAGAGAACACGGGCTTCTGGTGGACAAACACTTTTTACTGAAGCCGGCGCACGCCTCGGAAAATGACGTAATGCACCTTTGAATTTGTATAGCTCACTCGGATCACGTGACTGTCACAAATAGTTCACTGATAAAAAATATTTACATGTCAAAGGATTTTACAAAGTAAAACAATTCATTTTTAGAAGCTTTAGAAACAGGAAGACTTAAAAACTACATCATAGTAAAAAGTATTTTGCAGCCAAAATCAAATAGTTTACAGGATATTCAACCTTTGTTCTTCATAATACATTTAATACTTGACTTGTTTCTTTACAGGGTTTGTATTAAGGAAATAAAGTAGTTTATGAATATGAGATATGAGTTTACAGATAATAACAATCCCTCCTTATGTCGGTTACACCTTCAGTCTATGTTCAGATCTTTGAGTTACACTCGTCTTTTTGATTCTTCATCCTCTGGAGTTTCAGAGAATAAAGCAGCTCAGAGAGAACAAACGGCTCCGTTGATGCTCGGAGTTTGAGCTCTACGGAGTACGAACAAAGCTAAAGGGGAAGACCCATAACTCTCCAGTAGACGACGGTTATGGACGCTGCAGAGCAGGGCTGTTCTTCAATCAGAGGATCGGCGGTTCGATCTCCGGCTCTACTAGTCGCATGTCAATGTCTCCCGTAGCTGTGCCTACGGTGTGATAGAATCTGAATTGTATGTCGCTTTGGATAAAAGCGTCTGCTGAATGACTGTAATGTAATGTTGTCCTTTGTGTTTTAGGAGTTAAGGTACTTGACTTTTGTTTGTGGAAACTAATGAGACTGTTTTGACTGCAGACAATAACAAAGGTTAGATATTGTTCAGTGTGCCTGCAAACAACAAGGCTGAAAAATGTTTTTTACGTAGCGTGAAGCTTTCAGACTGTTCCAGGTTTTTTAATGGGCGTGTATTGGATGGAATGTTCAGAACTAGAGAGGATGACATCACTGCTAGAGAGGAGAGGAGATTTACAATCTTCTGAAAAAATATGTCAAAACTGCTCCTTCTTTACACATAAAAACAATATCAAGGCGTTCGTCTGTTCTCTCCGATGACATTTCATCTATTGGAGTCACGTTTTTATAACTAATTATAAATAACTAATAACGTTGACAGGTAGCTCAGTAGAACATAAAGCTCCTCCCCCCCTTCACTCCTCACGGTGTCCCAATCACCACCGGCAACCAGTGCAAAAGCCCAACAGAGTAACTGTATCCTAATAGGAAGCTCCGGATGAGACGTCTTTTTCCACATAAAAGCATAAAAGTATCATGTCAGAGCAGAAACACGGTCAACATTTCTTATGAAAGTTTCTACTGTGTGACCAAAACAAAGAAATAAGCTCAACATGTCCCAACATGTCACGACCTCTGATGTTCTTCAGGAAGGCCACGTTGACTGCAGACAGAATTCACTGATGACGTCATTAATGAGGTCACTGATGACGTCATTAATGAGGTCACTGATGACGTCATTAATGAGGCGAGGTCACTGATGACGTCATTAATGAGGCGAGGTCACTGATGACGTCATTAATGAGGCCAGGTCACTGATGACGTCATTAATGAGGCGAGGTCACTGATGACGTCATTAATGAGGCCAGGTCACTGATGACGTCATTAATGAGGAGAGGTCACTGATGACGTCATTAATGAGGACAGGTCACTGATGACGTCATTAATGAGGACAGGTGTTCCAACACATTTATGGCTGCTGATCTGTCGTTGCCAGGCAAAGACTTTGTTACAAACACTGCAACTGAAGCGTTTCTCTCGTGTGGACCACCATGTGCTCTGTCATCGGTGTTTTTCGGCAAACTTTTTATCACAAACTGAGCAACTAAATGGTTTCTCTCGTGTGAGTGATCACGCGTCTCTTCAGACACAAACACAAACAGACGCACATTAACATGTAAACAGTCCATTTATTGTGTTACATGTCAACAGAAAAGTCACTTTTGATCGTCCAGTTATAGAATATACACAAAACCTATGAACAGAGAACTTCAAATCTGTCCTTTTATTTCTTAAATAAAATAAGTATAATAATGTTCTTAGAGCTCATGTTAGAAGTTAAACAGCTCATAATTCATCTCTGTCTATTTCATATTCATAAACATCTACTTCAAACTACTGGATTTATTCAAGTTTATCACCAAAACTACATTTTACAGATTACATGTGAACACATCATGATAACGTTATAATGTACCTTCAGCCAGTACTCATGTTCACTGAGCAGAGCCTGAAGGCATCATAATGTTTAATTAATTAATTAACGCCGAAAAGAACCGGCCGGCCAGCGAGCAGCTGTTTGTGTGGCGTGTCTTCCGTTCCGTCACTTCCTGTTTCCTTCACTTACATTCCCCTGGGTCCTAAGCCCCTCCATGTACAGCTTCTTATCGCGTACATTTATAACAAATACCACACATATTACGGTAATCAGCGTTGCATATGTGTCTGACCTAAATACCTTTTGTTGTTCAGTCTTTGTTCATCCTGCATCGCTCTTTTCTGTTCTTTAATGTAACGTCACTGGAGCGACAGAGCCTCTCCCAGCTGTTAGCAGACTGTTAGCGAGCTTTACCCAGCATGCAGTCCGGCGGTGAAATTTTATAAATGTACAATTATTAGTGTTACAAATTGTTTATGTCACAAACTGTTGTGTGTGGTGTTTTGCCCTGTTAAAGAGCGTTAGTTGTGGGTTATTAATTGTTGTTATAAAGTTATGACCAAGACTAGGGTTCCCTCTCAATACAGCTAAGATAACTAGCTCCCACCGCAGCACTCTCAGCGGCGAACAATATATTTTGCTGCCTGTTGAAGAGCGACAGAAGTTGTTTCGGCTGTGCACCGGTATATGAAAAATTCATATACGGGAAATTAAAACCGGTTGAACCGGTATACCGCCCAGCACTACTAGAAAGCATGAATGATCTTCAGATCTTTGTGATGACGATCGTCAGTAAAACTTTCTTTCACTCTTTGATGGTTGAACTGTGTAATTAATCAGCGGGTCACATGACTCTCTGGTCATTTTATATCCAAAATGCTCCCTCACTGCTGATTTAAGGCTCTTTTTGGTGGATATAAGTCTGGTATGTCTGTTCTCGGACATTTTTACAGCTCTTAACACTTTGGGTGAGTGGCACGACTCACACACAAAGTGTGAGAACAGATAGAACTGCTAGTTCCGTTAGCCATTTGAGTTTAAAACCAAACACGACGTAGAAAACAATCAAAGTGGGCAGTCTGTGTATGTTATATCCGTTAGCTCTTACCACCTCACTGTGGTGAGTAGTGTCTGGGTTTATCGGCCACGCACTCAGCAGTGTTACCACTAGCGGCCCCTACTGGCCGTTAGGAGTAGTGAGCGAGGAGTCAGCAGGCAGTCATGAGGTAAAAGGTGATCTGAGAACGTGTGAGTCACCATCAGAGGTCCTTGAGCATGCAGCCAGAACATGATGCAGCTTTCTGCAACAGGATGAGAGATCAGTGGACAGACACAGAGGTCACGTATGCACTCACATATGAGACCGATGGCATGATCCTCCTGGAGGAGATAATAATAATAATAATAATAACAATAATAACAGAATCTGTGAGGGAGGCCAAAAGCCTAATAGGCTTCGTCCTATAAAAAAAATAAAATAAAATCACCCACAAAAAAGTAATAAGAAACTAAATAATCGTAAAAGTAAAAAACTAAGTGAATAAGAAAATCTGTAAGAGACAGGATATTCCCCCTAAACCATTTTGCACCCTAAACATCTCTGTGTTGATTATTCATCAGAATTTCAACATTGTTTTTTTTGTTTTAGATAGAAACAGACAGGTATCATCAGCAAATGAAATAGTAAATACAGTTTAGGAGACAGAAACTAGGTCATTTACATTAATAAGAAAAAGAAGAGGACCCAGGATTGATCCTTGTGGGACCCCATACCAGATGTTTACTTTAAGAGAAGAACACTAACCATAAAAGTACTGAATCTTGGAAGCTATAGGACCTTAATTTATGAAAATCTTTTGATACATCCAGGAACAATCCAGTGTCCTCTTTTTTATCTGGAGTTGATGTAATCTCATCAATGAGTTATAAAACAGTCGTGTATGTGGAATAGTTTCAACCAAATCCATAGCGTTGCTCATATGAGATGTTGTTGTTTCCATTTGTTCAGTTCATGGCTGACGGCTCCGCCTCTCTGTCCTCCTCAGTCTGTCTCTGGTGAAGCTGTGAGGACTGAAGTCCGATACATTCGTGGTTCCTGAGCTGATAAATCAAAGTGAATCTTTGGTCACAAACACTGCAGTTGAATCTTTTCTCCCCCGTGTGGATTCTCATGTGTTTCTTCAGATTTCCACTTTCACTGAAGGCTCTACCGCACACAGAGCAGCTGAAGAGTTTCTCTCCTGTGTGATTACTCATGTGGTGTGTCAGCTGTACCTTTTGTATGAATCTCTTGCCGCACACTGAGCAGTCGAAGGGTTTCTCCCCCGTATGTGTTATCATATGTCTCTTCATATCTTCCTTGCGCAAAAATCTTTTATCACAAAATGAGCAACCAAATGGTTTCTCTCCGATGTGGATTTTCATGTGTCTCGTCAGAGTTCCATTTAATCCAAATCGTTTCCCACACTCAGAGCAGCTTAATGGTTTCTCTCCCGTGTGGATTCTCATGTGTTTCTGTAAACTATCGCTGCGTGTAAAAGATTTCTTACAGACTGAGCAGCTGAATGGTTTCTCTCCTGTGTGGGTTCTCATGTGTCCCTTCAGGTTTCCCCCATCACTGAAAGCTTTACCACAGACTGAGCAGCCGAATGGTTTCTCTCCCGTGTGGATTCTCACGTGTTTCTGTAAATCTCCACTCTGAGCAAACGATTTCTTACAGATTGAGCAGCAGAATGGTTTCTCTCCTGTGTGAGTTCTCATGTGTCTTTTTAAAAATGATCTGCAGCCAAATCTTTTCCCACAGTGAGAGCAGCTGAATGGTTTCACACCAGCACTAGACGTTGAATCACTGACAGAAACGTCATCATTATTCACAGAGTTTAGACCTGACTGAGGTTCTCTGGTCCCATTCCAGTCATCAGTCTCAGGTTCAGAAGAGTCTCCAGTCTTGTTATCAGGATATGGTTCTAGATCTGAGTTCCTGTCTGGTTCTGGTCCTCCACAGTCCTCTCCATCACCTTCTATTTCCATCTGTTCAGTTTGTCTTTGATGAAGCTGTGAGGACTGAGCTTCCTCTTCATCATCTTCACTCTTCACAGGAGTGAATAAGAACTTGATATCAGCCTCCTCCAGACCTTGAAGCTGCTCTCCCTCCTGACTGGTCCAGAGTTCCTCCTGTTCCTCTTTAATGTGTGGGGTGTCTGGGTCCTCCTGGTCCAGACTGGAGCTCCACTCCTGTTGCTGAATCTCTTCGTTATTCACCAACAGCTGCGGAAGGTCTGCAGAAAACAGGAAACACACACAGAGAAGTTACAAGGAAGTAATAATAATACATTTTGTTTGTAAAGGCCCTGTGGCGAAAGTGGCGAGTGACAGAGAATGTCTGATGGAGGAGAGAGTCCCGGGGGGGGCTTTATACTATGTGATGAGAAGAATCTTGAACTGGATTCTTTGCTGTATGTAGTGAAGGTTCTGAAGGACTGGGGTGATGTGGTCCCTGGTGCGGGAGAGCAGACGAGCAGCAGAGTTCTGGATGTATTGTAGTTTGTTGATGATTGTGGTGAATGAGCCGTACAGGATGCTGTTGCAGTCGTCCAGTCCAGAAGTGATGAAGCCGTGGATGAGCAGGAGAGGGAGCGGCATGGACGGGCGATGTTTTTGAGATGAAAGAAGGCGGTTTTTGTGATGTGATTGACGTGATGTTCAAAGGAGAGAGTTTGATCAAAAATGATACCACGGTTACAGACGTGTGGAAGCAGGAACAGTGGAGCCATCGATGCAGAGGGAGAAGTTGTGGTGGGCTTTGTTTAGTGATTTGGGTTCGATGATGAGGACTTCAGATTTGTCGCTGTTGAGTTTGAGGAAGTTTGCTTGCATCCAGGTTTTTATATCTGTGAGGCAGTTGGTGATGGTGGAGTGGATGGTGGGGGTGATGGATTTGATGGAGATGTAGAGCTGGGTGTCGTCAGCATAGCAGTGGAACTGGAGACCGTGGTGGCGTATGATGTCGCCAAGGGGGAGCAGGTAGAGGATGAAGAGGAGGGGACCGAGTACTGAACCTTGGGGGACACCGTGAGAGACTGGGGCTGTGTCAGACTTGAATTTGTTGATGCTGATGAACTGTTCACGGTCGGAGAGGTATGATCTGAACCAGGAGAGGGCTGTGCCAGTGATGTGGAGGGAGGACTCGAGACGGGAGGATGGAGTGGTTGATGGTGTCGAAGGCTGCGCTGAGGTCGAGCAGTATCAGGATGTTGAGGGAGTGTTCATCAGAGGAGAGGAGGAGGAGTTAAAGACAGAGAGGAGGAGGAGTTAAAGACAGAGAGGAAGAGGAGTTAAAGACAGAGAGGAAGAGGAGTTAAAGACAGAGAGGAAGAGGAGTTAAAGACAGAGAGGAAGAGGAGATAAAGACAGAGAGGAAGAGGAGTTAAAGACAGAGAGGAAGAGGAGTTAAAGACAGAGAGGAAGAGGAGTTAAAGACAGAGAGGAAGAGGAGATAAAGACAGAGAGGAAGAGGAGTTAAAGACAGAGAGGAAGAGGAGTTAAAGACAGAGAGGAAGAGGAGTTAAAGACAGAGAGGAGGAGGTCACTGGTGACTTTGATCAGTTTCTGTGCTGTGATTGAAATGGTTCAGACAGTTGGTTTGAGTCCAGGTGGGTTTTGAGTTGGAGGGCAACTGTGTGTTCCAGTGTTTTAGACAGAAAAGGGAGATTAGAGATGAGTCTGTAGTTGTTGTGGATGACAGAGAGGAGGAGTTAAAGACAGAGAGGAGGAGGAGTTGATGACAGAGAGGAGGAGGAGTTGATGACAGAGAGGAGGAGGAGTTGATCACAGAGAGGAGGAGGAGTTGATCACAGAGAGGAGGAGGAGTTGATCACAGAGAGGAGGAGTTGATGCCGGAGCGAGCAGTATTGAGAGGCAGTTTGTATTGCTGTATGTGTTCCTTGTTAGCCAGGGTGTGAACTGTGAGGCCGGTTTGGTTGGAGAGTCGCTCTAGTCTGCGTTTCCGGGATTTCATGAAGCGGAGTTCAGCGGTGAACCAGGGAGCAAAGGTGAAAGAGACAGTTGTGGTTTTGAGAGGAGCAAGCTGATCAAGGCAGGAGGATAGTGTGTTATTGTAGAGGTTGACCAGGTCTGAGGGGGAGGGGCTAAGGGAGGGGGTGAGTGTGGAGAATGTTTTGTGAGACAGGCTGACAGGGATGAGGGGCAGACAAACTTGATATTACGGAGAGTGATGGTGCGCGTGGGTTTGGGTTCTGGGATGTCGATCTCCATGATGATGGATAGATGGTCGGAGCCGGAGAGGTGGTGGATGGTGACTCCAGTGGAACAGACCAGGTCCAGGGTGTGACCGCGGTTGTGGGTTGATGTGTTGCGTGAAGTTGAAGCATTTAAGCATGTCCAGAAATTCTGTGGCAATTTTACAGTCTGAGGAGTCGATGTGGATCTTGAAATCACCGAGCAACAGGGTGGAAGGTGAGACGGAGCAGAGCTGGGTGAGGAATCCAGAGAGGTCGGAGAGGAAGGCAGGGTTGGGTTTTGGGGGGGCGGTAGATAATTGAAATGACCAGAGAGTTTGAATGTCAGCTGTTCAAATGATGATGGATTTTCGATATTAGTCAGGCTGGTTTTTATGCGTCGGCGGTAAAGAGCAGCAATTCCTCCACCGCGGCCATCAGGGCGTCCAGGTAATGATATCCGGGGGGCTGAGTCCACAGAGACAGGATGGAGCTGACAGAAGTGAGGTTGTAGATGATGAACTTGCGCTGGGAGCCAATATGAACGTCACTGGGACGGTCGGAGCAGAGGCTGTTCTTGTTGATGGTTTGTGAATGCGGTGTGAATGGGCAGCCTCTCTGTGACAACAGGAGAGCGTAGAAGAAGAGGAAGTAGTGTGTGTGTGTGTGTGTGTGCGTGTGTGTGTGTGTATTTAGTCACGTGGACAGGATTGTGCTGTAAATTAGCCGCTAGCAGGTGTACACCCAGCTTGTTGAGATGAATACCATCGTTCTGGTCCTAGAATGAAGCCCACGTTGTTGGTCCTGCAGGCGGACTGGAGCCATGTGTGGAGGACTCTGCTGAACCGCTGTGATCCACGACCGAGTGTCGGAGTACTGATAGAAGCAGACAGTCCAGTGGTTTAAAACGTGTAAAAGATTAACGATAATTCTCAGAATAGAGGACCAGGGACCAGGACTGGTGATGAGGTGAAACTGGTTTATAGTTCAGTTACCGTAACGTGTAGAATAGAGCCGCTCTCCTGTTTTACTGGCGGCTGATGTGACGTCAGTTTAAACAGAGAGAACAGAGAGAGAAGAAGAAGTGAAGAGAACCAACCTGCTCTGTGTAACCGAAGCTGAGGGATGAAAACAGCGTCCAGTAGTTTCCGTTGTCGCTCGTTCTCCTCTTTTGAACGAGAGAGTTCCTCCTCGTACTCTGCTATCGTTCTTTCAAACACACCAAATATCTCTTCAGCAGCCGCAGTTAGTCGCTGGTTGACTAAACATCTCAGCATTTGGACTTTAGACATTTTCACACAACCACACAAACTTGTTCTCCACACAAACTGCGTCACAAACACCGTTTGCTCTCATTAAACTCTGACTAGCGCTGTGTGGATCACTTCCGTCCCAACTAGCATGCTAAGCTAACTCCAATAGCTTTGTAGGCTACCGGGAGATGAGTCAGAGGAAACACGTTGAGAGAAAAGTCCATTCAGATGGTTTATCCGGACACACAGAGACCAAGATGTATCGGTAACGTTGATTCTCACGAACTATTTCTCATAACAGACAAAAAGGACTCTCCGTTTCTAGCAGACGCCATCTTGTTCCAAGTTAGCCAGAGTGAGGACAATCACTTCCGGTATATTTCAGTTTATGGACTTCAAAGTAAAAACCCAGTTGGTTTCCCGGTGAAATGACTACTAATGTAAAATATATATATTTTTACACACAACACATCAACACTTGGTCCGAGCTCAACCATGCTGCGTTCAGAACAAGTGGGGATTTCGGAAGCTTATCAATATACTATGTATTGAAGTTTAACCTTGACGGTCAGTCTATTTATTTTGTATTTTATTCTGAAGGTTTTACTATTTAGCACCCCCCGTTACCACAGAAATCCGATTCAAAACACCGTAAAGGCACGTCCACACAGGAAGCAGTGTTATACAAATATAAATCTTTTATTAATACCAATCTAACTGTGTGAAGCAACCAGTGACAGCTGGTTTAGCGGGCAGGAGGAGTTCACAGACCGTGCACTAAGATCGGCCTCAAACAATTTAAAGCAAAACAAACAAAACAACAAACCAAGGCAGCGTCCCACTAACTAGAAAAGAAATGAAAACAAAAACATAAGTAATCACAAACAACTGCCAATAAACAGAAAACAAACCCAAAAAGATTGTAATTCCACCCACCGAATGTTCAGCAACCCAGCCACCCCCACTTGGATTCCCCCTCAGCTACCATTGGAAGCTGCTCAGGAAGCTCTAAAAAACACACAACATTACATCTTTCTTAATTATACCCAATTTCCCAACATACGACATCCATAAAGAAAAACCCTTCCACTCTAAATATATTTACCCGAGTCAACCTCCCCCGAACACACGCTGTCCCCTCCGTAACGGATGCCTCCCAGACACTGCGCCAACGACGCAACTTCTCATGCGGCGTCACGCTACGTCTATGCTTGTTGTGGGAGAGGAAGTAGTTGGACTCGGCACCCCCGCTTGTGGCGGCGGAGACAGAGCCGAGTCACACACAGCCGCTCGTGACGGCGGAGAGAAAGACAACGGCCGCGAATTGCCAGCAGGTGCATCTTTTCACCTAATCAGGCCCGTGCACCTCATTACTGGTCCGCCGGACCCAATAGTGTCACCCCGTCAGTTTCACTTGGTTACATCCACCCCCCCCTTAATCAATCAGTGTCCCACTGATGGCATATGTCCCCTCCAGATCCCACATCAACCTTCCCCCTTAGATGGCTTACCGCAGACCTCGGCAGCCGGTGCGGGTTAGAATGAACCCCCGCAGTAGCACGCTTGGACCTCCGAAGTGGAGGTAATGGCGAAGGCACAGGTGATGGCAGTGTCCGTGGTGAATGCAGGGCATGTGTACTCTCACCTGCACTCCGTCCCTCCTCGCCCACAGAGGGGGTAGCCCCCGTAGGACGGGGGGGAGACAGCCCTTCTAAACCAACTTCCCTCTCTCTTTCCCCTTCCCCCTTTCCCTTCACAATGCTCCCCTGCGCCCCCGGCCCATCGGCCCAGACCATCGCAAGCATAGAGTCGTCTGAATCGGACTCCACCTCAGGAAGTGAGGACCCAGCAACTCCCCGGTCCCCCGGTTCCTGCCCATCCATCTGTACGCCTGGACCACAAACGCGCAACTCATTTCTATGTAGATTGCGTTGGGGTTTTGAGAAATCAATCGGGACAACAGAATACACAGGCAGGTCACCACCCAGGTCACCACCCAGCTGAGCTATGACTCGGTGAGGGGTGGGAAGCCACACATCCTGAATCTTATGCCTACCTGAAAACTGACGATTCCTTACATACACAAATTGGCCTGGTTGCAAAGGATGATCACCTACAGGCGTGCCTGCATACCTTTTACGAGCTTCCGCTGCCTGCTCCATGTTCTTTCTAGCCCGAGCGTAGGCACAGCCCAACCTCCTCTGATGCTCCTCAACCCACTCATGCACATTACCGTCAAAATCCTCCCTATCCTGTCCCAGCCAGACATCCAGCGGAACCACTGGAGCCCTCCCGAACATGAGAAAATACGGCGAGTAGCCAGTACTCTGATGTTCAGTGGTGTTATAAGCATACACCAGCTCCGGAAGGTACTCAACCCACCTCCTTTTCTGCTCCGGGCGCAGGGTACGCAACAGATCATGTAGAGTCCTATTGAAACGCTCACACTGTCCGTTCCCCTGAGCATGATAGGGGGTTGTTCGACTTTTTTTCATCCCATACAACCCACAGAGACACTGGACAACCCCAGCCTCAAAGCATTTCCCCTGGTCAGAGTGCAACCTTGAAGGGACCCCATAGGGCTGAATCCAATATTTCCTTCAGAATCTCCAGAATGCGCCTAGGGTCTCTCCTCTCGCTCTGAGACCGATATCGTATCTCCTGTCTGGCTTCCCCTCCCAAATGGTCATAAATGTACATAGCCTTCTCAGCATCCTCAAAATGACGATAACCCAAAACTGCATTTATCTCATCCAACCACTCATAAAACTCAGCACAGGACCCCCCATTAAACACCGGACACTTTTTTTCTTTTGGTACATAAATGACACGCTCTCTACCCCTCGGACCAGCAGCACCATCCCCCACTACCCCTGATGTTTCCTCCGGTTGTAGGGAAGACGGGGCACTGGATGCAACAGGAGACCCATGTTGTTGCAACTGTGCATTCAAGGAGTCATTAATGTCTTTTAAGGCCGACATAGCTGCCTTGTCTGACACCACCCTCTCTTTCAGGGCCTCTAGCTCCTCTCGAAGATATTCCATCTTCACCGTTCGCACCGTCCACGCCAGCTGACGACCCCGGCCGGATTTGATGTTGTCCCGGCTCTTGTAGCTGTGTAGACTTCGTGAGACCCACTGCCTTGGTCTAAAATCTATTGCCGTCGCACCAGTCCTGCCCTTCCAGCACTAGGCCCAACCAAACTGTCACTGCCTAATTTTACCCTACTCACAGCGCCAAACTGTAGCACCCCCCGTTACCACAGAAATCCGATTCAAAACACCGTAAAGGCACGTCCACACAGGAAGCAGTGTTATACAAATATAAATCTTTTATTAATACCAATCTAACTGTGTGAAGCAACCAGTGACAGCTGGTTTAGCGGGCAGGAGGAGTTCACAGACCGTGCACTAAGATCGGCCTCAAACAATTTAAAGCAAAACAAACAAAACAACAAACCAAGGCAGCGTCCCACTAACTAGAAAAGAAATGAAAACAAAAACATAAGTAATCACAAACAACTGCCAATAAACAGAAAACAAACCCAAAAAGATTGTAATTCCACCCACCGAATGTTCAGCAACCCAGCCACCCCCACTTGGATTCCCCCTCAGCTACCATTGGAAGCTGCTCAGGAAGCTCTAAAAACCACACAACATTACATCTTTCTTAATTATACCCAATTTCCCAACATACGACATCCATAAAGAAAAACCCTTCCACTCTAAATATATTTACCCGAGTCAACCTCCCCCGAACACACGCTGTCCCCTCCGTAACGGATGCCTCCCAGACACTGCGCCAACGACGCAACTTCTCATGCGGCGTCACGCTACGTCTATGCTTGTTGTGGGAGAGGAAGTAGTTGGACTCGGCACCCCCGCTTGTGGCGGCGGAGACAGAGCCGAGTCACACACAGCCGCTCGTGACGGCGGAGAGAAAGACAACGGCCGCGAATTGCCAGCAGGTGCATCTTTTCACCTAATCAGGCCCGTGCACCTCAATACTGGTCCGCCGGACCCAATAGTGTCACCCCGTCAGTTTCACTTGGTTACATCAAGTAATACATTTATTTAGTTATTTATTACATCTCTGACAATTTAACACATTGCATTCTTCATAAACGCAAACTGGTCAAAACCACAGATGGAAAACAATAATAATAATAATAATAATAATATAAAGCTGTA
>NW_027466499.1:510000-527500 GCF_050575085.1 Anarhichas minor | reverse complement strand
CCAATCTGACGTACCACTTCTCGTTGCACACGGGACAGAAACAGTTCAGCTGCAGCGTTTGTGACAAACGGTTCACGTGGCAGTCGCAGGTCCGAAGTCACAAGTGTGTCGGTGAGAGCAGTAAATAGGGATCGATATTATATATATAATTAAAGACCGGAGTGTTGA
Organism: Anarhichas minor; assembly: GCF_050575085.1. Lineage (NCBI taxonomy): Eukaryota > Metazoa > Chordata > Actinopteri > Perciformes > Anarhichadidae > Anarhichas > Anarhichas minor. The sequence goes on along the minus strand of NW_027466499.1, from coordinate 527,332 downwards.
TCAGAGGATCAATGCACCTGTTCAACAAGCGTAAACATGATCTGCTCTGTCCTCCATGTTTACGCTGCTAGCTCGGCTAATTATTACCAACAAGCTGAAACAGAAGCTGTTCATTTCTCTGTCGTCAAAATATTGATTTTTATTTCTATACATTTGCATTTGATTGTTTTAACAAAAGTGCTTGTGAACGTAACGTTTAGCCCTCTTTGTAAAGAAAACACTAGATTTACAGATATTGATGACATCTTTCTATGATGTTATTAAGTGTAATGTCATTTTCATATAACTTGTAACGCTGATTATATACAGTAACAAAAAGATGTAATCATTCATGATGTGTACTGTAAGAGGAAGTAGTAAGAAATGATTTCTGAACAGAGTTTTGTGCGTTAATATTAAAACCACTGACGGTACTATAGAGTTTATGTACTATGTTGGATATACTGACGTTATGACATGAAAGTGCTGATGATATTTACTGAAAATAAATGTTGAATGAGAAATGAGTTTGGAGTCATCGAGTATTTTGGTGATTAGTATGTATGTAACTTGTACATATCCATAACTTCTGCATGCTAGGTTTACTCCACCGTCCACAACCTCAAAGTTCTCAAAGGCAGTAGTGGAGGACTTTGTGGAGTGGGCCGGTAGAAATCACCCGATTCTGAACGTGGCCAAGACCAGAGAGATGGTGGTCGACTTCAGGAGGAAGACGACGGCTCCACAACAGCTGAGAGTTCTGGGAGAGGATGTGGACATGGTGGAGGAGGACAAGTACCTGGGTGTCTCCATCGACAGCAGACTGAACTAGAAGACCAACATCAACGCTGTGTACAAGAAGGGGATGAGTCGAGTCTTTTTCTTGAGGAAACTTCGATCCTTCAATGTGTGCAGCAAGATGTTGGAGATGTTCTACCAGTCTGTTGTGCATATTTTGTAACTGTAACTCAGAGGTGATGATGGTGACCCAGCGATGTCCAGTAGTCTCCAGTGAGAGCAGCAGCTGCTGCTCGTAACGCGTCGCTTTAGTCCATACGGATATGTATATATATATACAGTGGGTACGGAAAGTATTCAGACCCCTTTAAATTTTTCACTCTGTTTCATTGCAGCCATTTGCTAAAATCAAAAAAGTTCATTTTATTTCTCATTAATGTACACTCAGCACCCCATCTTGACAGAAAAAAACAGAAATGTAGAAATTTTTGCAAATTTATTAAAAAAGAAAAACTGAAATATCACATGGTCATAAGTATTCAGACCCTTTGCTGTGACACTCATATTTAACTCACATGCTGTCCATTTCTTCTGATCCTCCTTGAGATGGTTCTACTCCTTCATTGGAGTCCAGCTGTGTTTAATTAAACTGATTGGACTTGATTAGGAAAGGCACACACCTGTCTATATAAGACCTTACAGCTAACAGTGCATGTCAGAATCATGAGGTCGAAGGAACTGCCCAAGGAGCTCAGAGACAGAATTGTGGCAAGGCACAGATCTGGCCAAGGTTACAAAAGAATTTCTGCAGCACTCAAGGTTCCTAAGAGCACAGTGGCCTCCATAATCCTTAAATGGAAGAAGTTTGGGACGACCAGAACTCTTCCTAGACCTGGCCGTCCAGCCAAACTGAGCAATCGTGGAAGAAGAGCCTTGGTGAGAGAGGTAAAGAAGAACCCAAAGATCACTGTGGCTGAGCTCCAGAGATGCAGTAGGGAGATGGGAGAAAGTTCCACAAAGTCAACTATCACTGCAGCCCTCCATCAGTCGGGGCTTTATGGCAGAGTGGCCCGACGGAAGCCTCTCCTCAGTGCAAGACATATGAAAGTCCGCATAGAGTTTGCCAAACAACACATGAAGGACTCCCAGACTATGAGAAATAAGATTCTCTGGTCTGATGAGACCAAGATTGAACTTTTTGGCGTTAATTCTAAGCGGTATGTGTGGAGAAAACCAGGCACTGCTCATCACCTGCCCAATACAATCCCAACAGTGAAACATGGTGGTGGCAGCATCATGCTATGGGGGTGTTTTTCAGCTGCAGGGACAGGACGACTGGTTGCAATTGAAGGAAAGATGAATGCGGCCAAGTACAGAGATATCCTGGAAGAAAACCTCTTCCAGAGTGCTCTGGACCTCAGACTGGGCCGAAGGTTCACCTTCCAACAAGACAATGACCCTAAGCACACAGCTAAAATAACAAAGGAGTGGCTTCGAACAACTCTGACCATTCTTGACTGGCCCAGCCAGAGCCCTGACCTAAACCCAATTGAGCATCTCTGGAGAGACCTGAAAATGGCTGTCCACCAACGTTCACCATCGAACCTGACGGAACTGGAGAGGATCTGCAAGGAAGAATGGCAGAGGATCCCCAAATCCAGGTGTGAAAAACTTGTTGCATCATTCCCAAGAAGACTCATGGCTGTACTAGCTCAAAAGGGTGCTTCTACTCAATACTGTGCGTTTGCGATAACCGGCAATGAGTCTTTTACAGCGCTGTAGAGGAATTTTGGCCCACTCATCTTTGCAGAATTGTTGTAATTCAGCCACATTGGAGGGTTTTCGAGCATGAACCGCCTTTTTAAGGTCATGCCACAACATCTCAATCGGATTCAGGTCGGGACTTTGACTAGGCCACTCCAAAGTCTTCATTTTGTTTTTCTTAAGCCATTCAGAGGTGGACTTGCTGTTGTGTTTTGGATAATTTTCCTGCTGCAGAACCCAAGTGCGCTTCAGCTTGAGGTCACGAACAGATGGCCGGACATTCTCCTTCAGGATTTTTTGGTAGACAGCAGAATTCATGATTCCATTTACCACAGCAAGTCTTCCAGGTCCTGAAGCAGCAAAACAGCCCCAGACCATCACACTACCACCACCATATTTTACTGTTGGTATGATGTTCCTTTTCTGAAATGCCGTGTTACTTTTACGCCAGATGTAATGGGACATACACCTTCCAAAAAGTTCAACTTTTGTCTCGTCAGTCCACAGAGTATTTTCCCAAAAGTCTTGGGGATCATCAAGATGTTTTCTGGCAAAACTGAGACGAGCCTTTATGTTCTTTTTGCTCAGCAGTGGTTTTTGTCTTGGAACTCTGCCATGCAGGCCATTTTTTCCCAGTCTCTTTCTTATGGTGGAGTCATGAACACTGACCTTAATTGAGGCAAGTGAGGCCTGCAGTTCTTTGGATGTTGTTCTGGGGTATTTTGTGACCTCTTGGATGAGTCGTCGCTGCGCTCTTGGGGTAATTTTGGTCGGCCGGCCACTCCTGGGATGGTTCACCACTGTTCCATGTTTTCGCCATTTGTGGATAATGGCTCTCACTGTGGTTCGCTGGAGTCCCAAAGCTTTAGAAATGGCTTTGTAACCTTTTCCAGACTGATAGATCTCAATTACTTTGTTTCGCAGCATGATGTCTAGCTTTTGAGGATCTTTTGGTCTACCTCACTTTGTCGGGCAGGTCCTATTTAAGTGATTTCTTGATTGAGAACAGGTGTGGCAGTAATCAGGCCTGGGTGTGGCTAGAGAAATTAAACTCAGCTTTCCAAAGATGTGATAAACCACAGTTAATTTATGTTTTAACAGGGGGGGGGGGGCAATCACTTTTTCACACAGGGCCATGTAGGTTTGGATTTTTTTCCCCCCTTAATAATAAAAACCTTCATTTAAAAACTGCATTTTGTGTTTACTTGTGTTATCTTTGTCTAATATTTAAATTTGTTTGATGATCTGAAACATTTAAGTGTGACAAACATGCAAAAAAATAAGAAATCAGGAAGGGGGCAAACACTTTTTCACACAACTGTATATATACATTTCGGATCCCCGAAACGTTACCAGGCCAGATGAGGAATGTAATCTCTCCAGGGTGTTCTGGGTCTACCCCGGGGCCTTTTAACAGTTGCTCCGTGCCCGGAAAACCTCTAAAAGGGAGGCGTCCAGGAGGATCCTGGTCAGATGTTGAACCACCTCAGCTGGTACCTTTCGATGTGAAGGAGCAGCAGCTCTACTCTGAGCTCCCTCCAGATGTCTGATCTCCTCACTCTATCTCAAACGCTGAGCCCAGACTCCCTACGCAATCCACCGTTTTCCAGCAGTGAACCATGAACTCAGACTTGAAGGTCCTGATTCTCATCCTGACCGCTTCACACTCACACTGCTGCAAACCGCCGCAGTGCTGCTGAAGATCACCTTCTGAAGGAGCCAATAGAACCACATCATCTGCAAATTCTGAGGCCCTCAAACCAGACATTCTCCTCCCCCAGGCTACACCTTGAAATCCTGTCCATAAAAATCACAAACAGGATAAGTGACAAGGGACAACCCTGGCAGAGGAACTATCTAGTTTATACCGCTACACCTCTGGTTCCTCCTCTACCAGAGAGGTGACATTCCATGTCCCGAGAGCTAGTCTGCGATGCCGGAGGTCAGCACGTCTAGGGCCCCGCCAGTCTCAATCAAACTAATCAGATGAGAGGAACATTTATTAGAATTAAGCTGAACTTTTATTATCTGCAATGATCCCAACAGGCAGAAAACTCCAGGAACTGGAGAACAGTGGAGACAAAAGCAGAAGCAGTGACAGTGGCTTCATGTTAAGTTTCTGTAGTGAAAAAAGACCGACTGGTAATATTTCCATTACACCTTCTAAACAACATGTCATGACATTAACGAAAAAGCCACAACAGCACACGATTAAATACAAGGAGAGACGTTTCCAGACTTTATCAAACATGATGTGAGGTTTCTTTCTACTTTCTATGAAGACGACGGAACATCAATCAGTGGAGTTGGGTCAATTTCAGGCTGAGCCGGTCCAGAGCGTAGCAATCAGCAAGCTGTGCCGATGTGCATTATTCATAATCAATATGACGATGTGAGTAACATAATATGATGTTTGTTTACAAATCACAGACTACACACAGAATTGGATGTAGTCTTCGTGCCCTCACCCATTTGTCGGTGGACTGACGTTTTGAAGCCTCGAGTTTGGCCTTTTGGTCTTCGCCATGTTGTTTTTTTGCAACCAGAAGGGACACTAGAGGGCGGAGCTAAGTTAAGCTAACTAAATGGTTTCTCTCCTGTATGAATTCTGTCTCTTCAGATATGTCTTGCAGCCAAACATTTTTACCACAAACTGAGCAACAATTGTTTCTCATCAGTGTCACTTTGATAAACTTCATCATTATTCATCATTATTTACAGAGTTCAAACCTGACTGAGGTTCTCTGGTCTCCTTGCTGCTGGCTGGAGGTTCTGCCTCTCTGTTCTCCTCAGTCTGAGTCTGATGAAGCTGTGAAGACTGACGACCGACACATTCATGGTTTCTGAGCTGATAAAGCCAAGTGAATCTTTGGTCACAAACACTGCAGCTGAACCTTTTCTCTCCTGTGTGGGTTTTTGTGTGTTTATTCAGATGTGACTTAAAGCCAAATCTTTTCCCACACTCGGAGCAGCCGAACGGTTTCTCTCCTGTGTGGATTCTCATGTGTCTCTGTAAATCTCCACTCTGTGTATAAGATTTCTCACAAAGTGAGCAGCTGAATGGTTTCTCTCCTGTATGAAATCTCATGTGTACTTTCAGATTTCCACTATCACTGAAACTTTTTCCACACACTGAGCAACTGAATGGTTTCTCTCCTGTGTGAGTTCTAATGTGTTTATTCAGATGCGACTTGAAGCCAAATCTTTTCCCACACAGTGAGCAGCTGAAAGGTTTCTCTCCTGAATGAGATCTTATGTGAACCTTCAGATTACCACCATCACTGAAGGCTTTTCCGCACACTGAGCAGTTGTATGGTTTTTCTCCTGTGTGGATTCTCATGTGTTTCTGTAAATTCCCACTCTGTGTAAAAGATTTCTGACAAACGGAGCAGCTGGATGGTTTCTCTCTTGTATGAGTTACCATATGTCTCCTTAAATTTCTCTCGAAGACAAATCTTTTCCAACACTGAGAGCAGCTAAATGGTTTCTCGCCAGCACTACATCTTGAACCACTGACAGAAACCTTTTTAAAGTTTAAACCTGACTGAGGTTCTCTAGTCTCCGTCCAGTCATCACTGTTATCAGTCTCAGGTTCAGAAGAGTCTCCAGTCTTGTTATCAGGATCTGGTTCTGGTCCTCCACAGTCCTCTCCATCAGCTTCTGTTTCCATCTGTTCAGTTTGTCTTTGATGAAGCTGTGAGGACTGAGCTTCCTCTTCATCATCTTCACTCTTCACAGGAGTGAATGTGAACTTGGTGATATCAGCCTCCTCCAGACCTTGAAGCTGCTCTCCCTCCTGACTGGTCCAGAGTTCCTCCTGTTCCTCTTTAATGTGTGGGGGCTCTGGGTCCTCCTGGTCCTCTTTAATGTGTGGGGGCTCTGGGTCCTCCTGTTCCTCTTTAATGTGTGGGGGCTCTGGGTCCTCCTGGTCTAGATTGGAGCTCCACTCCTGCTGCTCAGAGGGAACCTCTTCTTTAACCACCAACAGCTGCTGGACGTCTGCAGGAAACACACATTGAGGAAAAACCAGGAGTTCATGTTAAAGTCAAGCTTGAAATGGTGAAATTATATTTTTATGATGTTTTTGTATCAAAGTCAGGAAGTAACAATTTATCATGTAGTGGAAGTAGTAGTAGTATCAGCAGTATTAGTAGTATTAGTATCAGCAGTAGTAGTAGTAGTATTAGTATCAGCAGTAGTAGTAGTAGTATCAGCAGTAGTAGTAGTATTCCAGACGTCCCTCTCCCCAGCAAATATTTCCAGTTCTTCCTGATCAACCCAGAGGTGTTCAGGAAAGATATATAATCTCTCTTACTAGTTGGACGAGCCTGGGGAACCTCTAAAGGAGGGCGTCCAGGAGGATCCTGATCAGACACCCGAACCACCTCAGGTTGACCTTTTCAAAGTACTGAAGCAGTGTCTCTACTCTGAGCTCCTCTCAGACTTCCTGCAAATTAAATTAATTTCAGCCGCTTGTATCCTCGATATCCTCGATTCTTTTGGTCACTACATAAAGGGCATGACCACAGGTGAGGGTCTGAACATAGATGGACTGATAAATCGAGAGCTTTGCCCTCCGGTTCAGCTCCGTCTTCACCACAACGGTCCGGAACAACGTCTTTATCACTGCTGCTGACGCTCTACCGAACCGCCGCTCCATTTTACCATCACTGGGGAACAAGACCCAGAGATACTTGAACTCCCTTTCTTGGGGCAGTGACTCACTACCAACCCAGAGGGTACAATCCACCATTTTCCGGCAGAGAACCATGAACTCAGACTTGAAGGTTCTGACTCTCATCCCGACCGCTTTACACTCGGCTGCATACCACCCCAGTACTGCTGAAGGTCACGTTCTGAAGGAGCAAACAGAACCACATCATCTGCAAAGAGACGTGACTTAATTCTGAGGTCCGCAAACCATAAACTCTATTTCCCCCTGGTCTGCCACTCCACAGAAGATGCATCAGCCAAGACAGTCCCAACAAAGTCCAGAGCCTTCAGCATCTCCGGGCCAATCTCATCCATCTCTGCCTCGTCCACGGAGGACGTGTCTGTCGGTTTCAGGAGTTTTCAAAGTTTTCTTTCCACCCTCGAAAACATCCCCAGTTCTTTTCCCCTGCTGAAAACAGATCGAGTCAAGCCATACTTTCACTTTGAGTCGTCTTACGGTTTGCCAGAACGTCCTTGAGGCGAACTTCAAGTCTTTCTCCATAGTCTCCCCGAACTCCTTCCACACCAGGGATTGGTCCACCAGCAAGTAGCGTCAGTAGTGTTGTATATTAAGAGTGCTGATATTGCCTTTTAAATTTAGATTAAACATTAAGCAAGGATGAAAATCTTAATTTTTCCATATCCATTTACTCTGGAAGTGGAATAGTCACACGGAGTCACACGGGGAGTCAGTCCCCCTATCACCCCGTGTGACTCCCCCTATCTCCCCGTGTGACTCCCCCTATCTCCCCGTGTGACTCCCCCGTCGACGCTGTGGAGTCCTTCCGCTTCCTGGGTTCCATCATAACTCAGGACCTCAAGTGAGAGCTGAACATCAGCTCCATCACCAGGAAGGCTCAGCAGCAGATGTACTTCCTGAGGCAGCTGAAGACGTTCAACCTGCCAAAGACAATGATGGTGCACTTCTACACTGCCATCATTGAGTCCATCCTCTGCTCCTCCATCACGGTCTGGTACGCTGCAGCCACAGCCAAAGCCAAGGGCAGACTGCAGCACATCATTCGCTCTGCTGAGAGGGTGATTGGCTGCAATCTGCCGTCCCTGCAGGACCTGTTCGCTTCAAGAACCCTGAAGCGAGCAAGAAAGATTGTAGCCGACCCCTCTCACCCTGAACATGAACTGTTGGAGCCCCTTCCATCTGGCAGGAGGCTGCGGTCCATCAGGACCAAGACCTCGCGACACATGAACAGTTTCTTCAGTCTTCAGTCGGGTTCATCAACAAAGACCAGGTCCCCACTGACTCTGTCATCCTCAGGACACCCTCCTACCATCACTCCCCTGCACATCCCTCTATGTTTCTATAGTTAAACACACTTGACACTTTACATTACACTTCATCATACTTGTTTATAGTCCTGTTATGTTAGTTTGTGCACTTTATTTTATATTTTACTGTAAATTTTAATATGTTTCTACTTTTTGCAGTGTTGATTGTTGTTTGATGTTTTGCACCACCCGGCATGTCAAATTCATTGTATGTGTAACAAAAGGTTGTGATTCTGATATTCCTCAGCTTCTTACCTATCAGAGAGCAGATACATGTGTTTAAGGAGCTTCTCCTGATTCATTTGGGTTTGTTACTTTAGGCGTTGGGAAGCAGAATAAGGGTGTAACTTGTACTCTCCAACAACCACAACCAGCATGTCCGTCCTGAAATGAAGAGAGAAACTGGATCTCTTTCCTCTCGAGGCGTCGATGCCGCTCTGCTCTTCCAGTGATAACCTCCGGTTCTTATGGGCTAACTCTGTTCAGAACGGTTTCCTCCTTAAAGCTGTCGATGAAGCTCCTTCAGTTCAAGACACTTTTAACATGTTCATTTAACCTCACCCATCCTACCAGATGATGGAGGAGCCGTGTCCTAATCAACATCATTGATTCACTGTAATGTGTTGATTTGCACAACGTGAAATCATAGATATGGAGAACAAGCTGCAGCTATGAAACCTCCACAATCTTCTGAAGCGTGGGTAAGACGTCATCTAACGGTTTTATATGGACGTTTTACATTTTCTGTTTACTTTAACAGCCGTTACAACGTTACGGATTCTTGTTACAGTCTGTGAATCGTTCCACATATTTCATTTTGCCCCAAAACTGAATCATAAATCTGTTTTCAGTGATTATCTGCATATTACTCCAGTTCAGGGAAAGCATTGCTTTGTCAAGTTCATTTTGGGTAAATTCATTGTCATGATAATCGGGTAATAAAAAATAAAAATCTTTAGAATAACCAACAAATTTAGGGACTAAAAATAATTGTTGGATTAATTGATATAAAAAACATGGTTCAGTCCTGAAGCAGTAGACCTGAAGAGGTTCTGAAGATGTGTGAGGACTCACCTGGTTGTGTTAGTGGTGACTCGACCTCTGGGAGGAAGTCCACGCCATCATCAGACAGGTGTGGTGGAGGTCTCAGGTGTGGTGGAGGTCTCAGGTGTGGTGGAGGTCTCGTCTCCCTGGGGGGTCTCCGGTGGACCACCGGTGGCTCGACTCTGACGTGGGTCTCCTCAGACTCCATCATCTTCAGTGATTACTGGATCCGGCTGGAAGGACCACCTGTAACAGAGGGACAGTTACCTGGATGAGTAGCTTCACACATCACTCCGGTTAGAGACGCTAGAGATCTACAGTGTGAACATCTTCTACTGATGGTGCTGGAGATCTACAGTGTGAACATCTTCTACTGATGGTGGAGCGAGTGATGCTGGAGGTCTACAGCGTGAACATCTTCTCCTGATGGTGGAGCGAGTGATGCTGGAGGTCTACAGCGTGAACATCTTCTCCTGATGGTGGAGCGAGTGATGCTGGAGGTCTACAGCGTGAACATCTTCTACTGATGGTGGAGCGAGTGATGCTGGAGGTCTACAGCGTGAACATCTTCTCCTGATGGTGGAGCGAGTGATGCTGGAGGTCTGCCGTGAAGCTCCCTGATTAGTCCGGACGATGACGGAAGTAACAACAAAAAGAAACCAAAGTTCAAGAAGAACTTGAAAAAAGTTGATCATTTAGAAACACCTGAAACCAAAAATATATTATAAAATATAAAATCAGTGCCAGAGTTAAAGCAGTATGAAAACAAACCTACGTCCAGCTCTCTCATGTTCTTTATGAATAGAGTGGAAGCACCACAGCCCGCAACATCTGCAATAAACAGAAATAACAAACCAACAGAGGGAACGATTTGATCAAATATCGTCCTCTACATGATCACATGAAATATCCTCAAATGGTTTAAACGTTCTCAACTACAGAATCACACAGCGATCTGCATTTCATTCCTCCAGTGACCTGGTGAGCTTTTATTTTGACATCTGTTTGAGTGACGGTGACAGAACGTCCAGTGACCTGGTGAGCTTTTATTTTGACATCTGTTTGAGTGACGGTGACAGAACGTCCAGTGACCTGGTGAGCTTTTATTTTGACATCTGTTTGAGTGACGGTGAGAGAACGTCCAGTGACCTGGTGAGCTTTTATTTTGACATCTGTTTGAGTAACGGTGAGAGAACGTCCAGTGACCTGGTGAGCTTTTATTTTGACATCTGTTTGAGTGACGGTGAGAGAACGTCCAATGATCTGGTGAGCTTTTATTTTGACATCTGTTTGAGTGACGGTGAGAGAACGTCCGGTGACCTGGTGAGCTTTTATTTTGACATCTGTTTGAGTGACGGTGAGAGAACGTCCGGTGACCTGGTGAGCTTTTATTTTGACATATGTTTGAGTGACGGTGAGAGAACGTCCAGTGATCTGGTGAGCTTTTATTTTGACATCTGTTTGAGTGACGGTGAGAGAACGTCCGGTGACCTGGTGAGCTTTTATTTTGACATCTGTTTGAGTGACGGTGAGAGAACGTCCGGTGACCTGGTGAGCTTTTATTTTGACATCTGTTTGAGTGACGGTGAGAGAACGTCCGGTCACCTGGTGAGCTTTTTGGAGAAAATGTCATTTGTTCTGTTATTTAATAGAAAACAGCCCAAAAGATATCCATTGTGCCACCACAGGCCAAGGCATCACAGACTGGAGGTGGAGCGGTACCAACTAGATGTCGTTGAGCTCACCTCCACGCACAGGACTGGTTCTGGAACCAAACTGCTGGAGAGGAGCTGGACTCTATCCTCTCCCCGGGGAACCAGAGGGTGGAGAGCGAGTCGCTGAGGGGAAGTCTGACTGTTGGTTGTGGCTACACACGGCCTTATCGGAGTCTCTGGGTGGAGCTCTAGAAAGGTCTCCGACTGGGGGACTCCAGGGTTCATGATCTGAACCCAAGTGGAGCTTTGTTGTTGGACTTCTGTGCTCGTCATTGATCGATCATGTTGGAGCGTAGAGGATTCAGAAGCCTTCTTGGTAACAGAACACTCTCGGCTAAAGATCTATGATCGACTTCATGGTCGTATCTTCAGATCTGCCGACGTATATTTTGGACGTTGTTCTGCGCCTTCATTATCGTGTCGGGGGACAAATATGTTTCCAGTCCAGTTATAGGCCGATAATAACACGAGTAGAAAGCAATAACCTACCTGGGGTCAGGAGCAGAGGCCACAGCGTCGGCCCTTCAGTGCTGTGATGACGTCTGAAGATGAACCGGTTCCTCAAAGCATCAGATTCATTCCATCGATGGATTCATCTCTGAAAGAAACATCTCAACTGTTTGTGTCTCAGTCATTTATAATCATTATCTGTATATTGTACCAACAACGTGATCATATTATTATTATTACATTATATCATCCATCAGTCGGTGTAGTAGTGTGTCAATCAGAGACAACACAGTCGTGTTATTTTACAAGAAATATTTACATTTAAGAAGCTTTTTATTTCAAAGTGCTGAAACAATCGTAACAATATTAATATTCTGTACTCTCACTTTAACATCTGACTGAAGAGAAACAACGATCCTCAACACGCAGTAGAAGCTGTTAGCAGGAGCTAGCTGCTAACAGGATAACGTTAGCATATTGATATTGTCTCCAAATGTCCAATCAGAGGTCCGCCGTTTGAATTCATGTTGAACATCCTGAAATGTGGACATTTTCCACAGATCGAGTGAAAGAAGACCAAAGAAAACTACACTGTTTGTGTCCTTATTGACACTCGGATGACATGCTAACACAGCCGCATGCTAACTGTGTTCCGATAGAGAGAACAGAGAGACCCGGAAGCACTAGCAACACTTCCGGTACGCTCCTCCTCTGGCCTTCACAATAAAAGAGCGTTTTAAAAGTCCATTTGATCGGCAGTCCTTTGATAAGATGGGTGGTGGTGGTAGTAGTAGTATCCGTAGTAGTAGTATCAGCAGTATCAGTAGTATCAGCAGTAGTAGTAGTAGTATCAGTAGTATTAGCAGCAGCAGTAGTAGTAGTAGCAGTAGTGGTATCAGTAGTAGCAGTAGTAGAATGGAATGTGACGAAGTACATTAGACACGGAAACACTAACACTACTTCCGCTCATCTGGCCTTCACAATAAAAGAGAAGCTCAGCGGTGCAGTGTAACTAAGTACATTTACTCAACTGCTGTAGTTTGGTAAAATGTCGAGGTACTTTACTTGAATGTTTCTATACGACGACGCTTCATTCTACCAAACTACATCTCAGAGGTAAATATCCGAACAGACTATTTTAATCGTTCCTCTTTTCGAGCTCATTTGAGATCGCTGATGGGACATCGGATCGCCAGGAGATGTCGGCGTGATGTGGAAACACATTTATAGAAGAGTGAGAACATTTTACTGTAAAATGTGAAAACACAAAAAAGTGTGAAAAAAGTTAAAATATCACAGCATCAAGTTTAACATTATCTTGTACATCTTAATCCAGATCAGAGGCTGTACCGAACAGTTTGAAGCTTCACTCACGCTTACATTCAAATTATTAATATCAATAAACCTCTCTCATTTCAACACAAACACACATAGAGAGCAACACTTAGCGTCTCTCTAGTTATCTCAGTCCAAAAGTCAAAATGTATTGAAAGATAGATTTAATCATTTCTAAAATTCACAACATGATTTTATCACGAAATATTCTGCTTCAATCCAGATCTGTTGTTGTTGAGCATTTCAAAAACGGTCAACAAACACAAGGAGGCAGCACCTGTATTCATGCACAATCTAACGGCACCATTAAAGAGAATTCAACCGCCAACCTGCAGCTAAAGGACGACGCGCTGAGCTTTTATACATTTATACAACCACAATAACACAACGGTTTTTAGGGTGATAACATCGTAAAACATGACGACAGAAATTCAAAGCTTCGTAAACTTCAATCAAAGCTTCAAATATTTACAACATAACACATTCGATTCAATGTTAACTGGTGAGCACGGAGATGGAGAACAGAGAATTATTTCACATGCTAAGAATCACCCAGAATCTTCTTCAAAAGTCACTGGATTTCTTGTAATCCTGACGTTTGTCACTGATTACATTAAATGACTAATGTGATGTAATGATTTGGAAATTATTGATGAAAATGTCTCTCGACCAAACAGACAAAGTCCTGATGCTTAAAATTAACGACTCCACTTGTGTCATGTAAAACCGGGAGGTCACTTTAACTCTTCTATTGTTATTACACAATGCACTGAATTTCATACATTATTCTACTATTTTTTGTATACAATGCAATAGTTTTTGTGACATAAAAACATATTACATCATGCTAAAAACTGTTATTAGGTTATGCACTCCTGGTTTTCTTACATTTTGTGCTGATTATTACATTGACAGCTGCAACAGTTGGGCACACCATCAACATGTATCTTTACCTTATCTCTATACTTGTTCTTATTTTTAGCCACAACTCATTTTTAAAATGAGTGTTCTGGATATTAAAAGAGAGCTTATTCACCTTAAGCCATTTTGCATCCCTGCACATCTGTGTTAATTACATTCATTGGAATTTAAAGTTTTTGAATTATATAGAAACACACTGGTATCATCAGCATATAAAATAGCAAATACAGTTTGGGAGACAGAAACTAGGTCATTTATATTAATAAGAAAAAGAAGAGGACCCAGAATTGATCCCTGTGGGACCCCACACCAGATGTTTACTTTAAGAGAAGAATTCTTTTGATTAGATATCCTTCCAGTCATCACTGTCATCAGTCTCAGGTTCAGAAGAGTCTCCAGTCTTGTCAACAGGATCTGGTTGTGGATGTCTGTCTGGTTCTGGTCCTCCACAGTCCTCTCCATCAGCTTCTGTTTCCATCTGTTCAGTTGAGCTGCTGGCTGGAGGTTCTGCCTCTCTGTTCTCAGTTTGATGAAGCTTTGAGGAATGACGACAAACACATTTATGGTATTTCAGCTGACAAAGCCAAATGAACCTTTGGTCACAAACACTGCATCTGTAGATTTTGTGGACTTCCAGATGTTTGGTCAGATATCTCCTCCATGCAAACTCTTCACCACAAGTTTGGCATCTGAACCGCGTTCGTCTCGTGTGGATCCTCATGTGTTGAACTAAAGACTCGCTGTCACTGCAGTCTGTGTTACACACTGAGCAGCCGAATGGTTTCTCTCCTGTGGGGGGGTTCTTGTGTGTCAGCAGAGTGAGACTGTCTTCAGATCTTTCGTGACACTCAGAGGAGCTGAAAGGTTTCATGTCAGTGTTACATCCTGGATCTCTGACAGAGACCTCCTCACTGTTCAGATGCTTCTGATCTGATTGAGGTCGATCACCTTCAACTCCGTTATCAGTCTTGAGTTCAGTTTCAGCCTCGTCATCAGAGCAGCTGAAAGGTTTCTTGCTGCTATTAAATCCATCATTTGCAGAGACCTTTTTATTTCTCTGGTACGTGAACCCTGACTGATGTTTCCTGGTCTCTTTCCAAAACTCAACGTCAACACTGTCATCAGGTTTAGAGGACGGTTCAGTCTCCTCATCAGTATCAGGTTCTGGATCTGAGATCCTGTCTGGTTCTGGTCCTCCACAGTCCTCTCCATCAGCTTCTGTTTCCATCTGTTCAGTTGAGCTGCTGGCTGGAGGTTCTGCCTCTCTGTTCTCAGTTTGATGAAGCTTTGAGGAATGACGACAAACACATTTATGGTATTTCAGCTGACAAGGCCAAATGAACCTTTGGTCACAAACACTGCATCTGTAGATTTTGTGGACTTCCAGATGTTTGGTCAGATATCTCCTCCATGCAAACTCTTCACCACAAGTTTGGCATCTGAACCGCGTTCGTCTCATGTGGATCCTCATGTGTTGAACTAAAGACTCGCTGTCACTGCAGTCTGTGTTACACACTGAGCAGCCGAATGGTTTCTCTCCTGTGGGGGGGTTCTTGTGTGTCAGCAGAGTGAGACTGTCTTCAGATCTTTCGTGACATTCAGAGGAGCTGAAAGGTTTCATGTCAGTGTTACATCCTGGATCTCTGACAGAGACCTCCTCACTGTTCAGATGCTTCGGACCTGATTGGGGTCGATCACCTTCAACTCCGTCATCAGTCTTGGGTTCAGTTTCAGCCTCGTCATCAGAGCAGCTGAACGGTTTCTTGCTGCTATTAAATCCATCATTTACAGAGACTTT
Source organism: Anarhichas minor (assembly GCF_050575085.1). Lineage (NCBI taxonomy): Eukaryota > Metazoa > Chordata > Actinopteri > Perciformes > Anarhichadidae > Anarhichas > Anarhichas minor. The sequence continues at coordinate 511,588 of NW_027466499.1, read as the reverse complement.
TTTATTTCTCTGGTACGTGAACCCTGACTGATGTTTCCTGGTCTCTTTCCAAAACTCAACGTCAACACTGTCATCAGGTTCAGAGGACGGTTCAGTCTCCTCATCAGTATCAGGTTCCGGATCCGAGTTCCTGTCTGGTTCTGGTCCTCCACAGTCCTCTCCATCACCTTCTGTTTCCATCTGTTCAGTTTGTCTTTGATGAAGTTGTGAGGACTGAGGTTTCTCTTCATCGTCTTCACTCTTCACAGGCCTGAATGGGAACTTGATATCAGCCTCCTCCAGACCTTGAAGCTGCTCTCCCTCCTGACTGGTCCAGAGTGCCTCCTGTTCCTCTTTAATATATGGGGGCTCTGGGTCCTCCTGTTCCTCTTTAATGTGTGGGGGCTCTGGGTCCTCCTGGTCCTCTTTAATGTGTGGGGGCTCTGGGTCCTCCTGGTCCTCTTTAATGTGTGGGGGCTCTGGGTCCTCCTGGTCCTCTTTAATGTGTGGGGGCTCTGGGTCCTCCTGGTCCAGACTGGAGCTCCACTCCTGCTGCTCAGGGGGAACCTCTTCTTTAAACACCAACAGCTGCTGGACGTCTGCAGGAAACAGGATGAAGTACAGACACATTACTGACCACCTCTCAAATCTAACTTAAAGCAAAAACAATTTGTACAACCTTCATTGTATGTATGAAAATGTTAAAGAAAAACATCATTGTTCTCATATGTTGTTCTGTTTTTAGCTTTGTTGTGTAGTCAGTGACCACCAGTCAGTGTACACCAACTAACCACTCAATACTCGAACATGTTGTTTGTTATGGCCAATCCATGACTAGCACCGAAGTCCAACATCAAAGCACCTTCATGTTTCTCCAACTCTACACATGAGCGTTGAACCCAGCAGAACTATAGAGTCCCCAGTTGACGCCTTTTCCAGAGTGCCACCCAGAGACTCTAAGAAGGCCGGGTACCCCGAACTGCTGTTCAGTGCATAGCACAAACAGTCAGTCAGAGACTTTCTCTCAGGGACTCGCAGTCGCACAGAGGCGACCCTCTCGTTACCCCGGTTAAAACTCAAACACAACGGCACCCAGCTGTGAGTATCCCAAGGCACCTCTGGAAAAGCATAGTCCAGCCCGTCTTCAGGAGTTTTGTTCCAGAACCAGTTCAATGCATCATTCCTTCCCCGCCAGAGTAGTGACATTCCACGTCTCTAGAACTAGTCTGCTATACCAGGGTTCGGCATACCTAGGTCCACCTTCCCTTGCCTGCAGCACGGTTCACATTGCACCTGACCCCGATATCTAGCCCTGGCCACCAGACGCTCACCGGCAACCTCCTAGGTCTGGCTCTAGAAGGGGACCCAATTTCCCTTTTCTGGTCAATTCATAAAGGGATGGATGGAAGAAAACCCATCATAACCATGCAAAAGCTTCAGATCTGCATCACATAACCAAAGATAAAATGTAGGTAAAAGGTGAAAATATTCTGAACATGGCGTACACTTAAACTGCACTTTTTTTTTTGGTGGCTCTTTCTTTTAGGTGTTAAACTATGTTTTACTCTGATGTGGTCTGTGTGCGGAAGAAGTTGAATCAAGGTTTTGA